>NC_062530.1:23619839-23702339 GCF_022655615.1 Tachysurus fulvidraco | reverse complement strand
TCATCATCATCATCATCATCATCATCATCATCATCATCATCATCATCAATGTGCCTACACTTTTTTCCTCATCTGCTTGTTGTTTGCATCACTTTATACATCACTATTCTTAACAGAAATTACATCAAAGCTGGACAAAAGTAAAAGCCCGAGTAAGACGGCACTCTCCAACACAAACACAGTCATAACACGGTTGTAACTGCGGGTGTCATGAGGGATGTTAGAATGTTAGAATGACTCACAAACATAATTCTGTTCAGGCAGACTGTTTGAGAGAGAGAGAGAGAGAGAGAGAGAGAGAGAGAGAGAGAGAGAGAGAGAGAGAGAGAGAGAGAGAGAGAGAGAGAGAGAGATTGAGAGAGAGAGAGAGAGAGAGAGAGAGAGAGAGAAAGCAGGAGAGTGAGAGTGAGTGAGTGAGAGAGAGATAGAGAGAGAGAGGTGGAGAGTGAGAGTGAGAGAGAGAGAGAGAGAGAGAGAGAGAGAGAGAAAGAAAGGGAAATGGGGAAAGAGAAAGAGAGAGAATGAAGGGAGGAGAGTGGGAGAGAGAGTGTGTGAAAGGATGAGAGTGTGAGAGGGAGAGAGAGAGAAAGAGAGAGCAGGAGAGAGAGAGAGAGAGAGAGAGAGAGAGAGAGGGAAATGGGGAAGAGAAAGAGAGAGAATTAACAGAGGACAGTGAGAGAGAGAGTGTGTGTGAAAGGACGAGAGGACGAGGGGGGGGGGGGAGTGAACGAGGCACCAGAAAGAGAGACAGAGAAGAGAAAACTAAAGAGAGACAGATAAGAGAAAAGTAAAGAGAGACAGAGAAGAGAAAACTAAAGAGAGACAGAGAAGAGAAAAGTAAAGAGAGACAGAGAAGAGAAAAGTAAAGAGAGACAGAGAAGAGAAAAGTAAAGAGAGACAGAGAAGAGAAAAGTAAAGAGAGACAGAGAAGAGAAAAGTAAAGAGAGACAGAGAAGAGAAAAGTAAAGAGAGACCGAGAGCCGAGCTGTTATTTCCATGAGCTGTTCTGGCAGCATGACGACACTGCAGTAAGCCCTCTAGCTAGAGGAGATTTCAAGTGCAAATGTGTCTTTGACTTTTATAAATGAGGAAACACCACAGCAATAGTTCCTAAAGAGATGCTAACTGTTGCACTATTCATGCAAATAAGACAAACTTGTAAAATACTGTTCGCATTTTAGTCCTAATCCTGAAGCCACCCGTGAACCTCCTCGACACTGAGCATCAGAGCTTCTGACGGCAAACGCACTTAGCTTTGGGTTATGAAGTTATTTAACACTACTTCTTAGTGGAGGTGTTGAGGTGTCGATCCACTACACTGAGCTCACTGCATTAGATATTCTCTGCTTTAGCACATTAGTGAGACTCGACACTAAACACCAGACTGACAGCATCTCAGTAATATAACATTAGTGTCTCAGACCCTCAGTCTCTCTGCTCCAGTCTAACAGTTTAGTCTGTAGTCTGGTCTGTTCAGACCCTCAGTCTCTCTGCTCCAGTCTAACAGTTTAGTCTGTAGTCTGGTCTGTTCAGACCCTCAGTCTCTCTGCTCCAGTCTAACAGTTTAGTCTGTAGTCTGGTCTGTTCAGACCCTCAGTCTCTCTGCTCCAGTTCTAACAGTCTAGACTGTAGACTGTCCTGTTCAGACCCTCAGTCTCTCTGCTCCAGTCTAACAGTTTAGTCTGTAGTCTGGTCTGTTCAGACCCTCAGTCTCTCTGCTCCAGTCTAACAGTTTAGTCTGTAGTCTGGTCTGTTCAGACCCTCAGTCTCTCTGCTCCAGTCTAACAGTTTAGTCTGTAGTCTGGTCTGTTCAGACCCTCAGTCTCTCTGCTCCAGTCTAACAGTTAGTCTGTAGTCTGGTCTGTTCAGACCCTCAGTCTCTCTGCTCCAGTCTAACAGTTTAGTCTGTAGTCTGGTCTGTTCAGACCCTCAGTCTCTCTGCTCCAGTCTAACAGTTTAGTCTGTAGTCTGGTCTGTTCAGACCCTCAGTCTCTCTGCTCCAGTCTAATAGTTTAGTCTGTAGTCTGGTCTGTTCAGACCCTCAGTCACTCTGCTCCAGTCTAATAGTTTAGTCTGTAGTCTGGTCTGTTCAGACCTTCAGTCTCTCTGCTCCAGTCTAACAGTTTAGTCTGTAGTCTGGTCTGTTCAGACCCTCAGTCTCTCTGCTCCAGTCTAACAGTTTAGTCTGTAGTCTGGTCTGTTCAGACCCTCAGTCACTCTGCTCCAGTCTAAGAGTTTAGTCTGTAGTCTGGTCTGTTCGACCTTCAGTCCTCTCTGCTCCAGTCTAACAGTTTAGTCTGAGTCTGGTCTGTTCAGACCCTCAGTCTCTCTGCTCCAGTCTAACAGTTTAGTCTGTAGTCTGGTCTGTTCAGACCCTCAGTCTCTCTGCTCCAGTCTAACAGTTTAGTCTGTAGTCTGGTCTGTTCAGACCCTCAGTCTCTCTGCTCCAGTCTAACAGTTTAGTCTGTAGTCTGGTCTGTTCAGACCCTCAGTCTCTCTGCTCCAGTCTAACAGTTTAGTCTGTAGTCTGGTCTGTTCAGACCCTCAGTCTCTCTGCTCCAGTCTAACAGTTTAGTCTGTAGTCTGGTCTGTTCAGACCCTCAGTCTCTCTGCTCCAGTGTAACAGTTTAGTCTGTAGTCTGGTCTGTTCAGACCCTCAGTCTCTCTGCTCCAGTCTAACAGTTTAGCCTGTAGTCTGGTCTGTTCAGACCCTCAGTCTCTCTGCTCCAGTCTAACAGTTTAGTCTGTAGTCTGGTCTGTTCAGACCCTCAGTCTCTCTGCTCCAGTCTAACAGTTTAGTCTGTAGTCTGGTCTGTTCAGACCCTCAGTCTCTCTGCTCCAGTCTAACAGTTTAGTCTGTAGTCTGGTCTGTTCAGACCCTCAGTCTCTCTGCTCCAGTCTAACAGTTTAGTCTGTAGTCTGGTCTGTACTTCATTCTCACAAATTCACATCAATTGCTTTTTACTTGTGCAGCAAATAATTATGACAACAGGTGATACAGGTGTTCTAAAGTCTCTACTACTACTACTACTACTACACACACACACACACACACACACACACACACTCTTTCACACACACACACACACACACACACACACACACACACACACACACACACACACACACACACACACACACACACACACACACACACACACACACTTACTTTACTGAGAAATCTACACTAAACACTAGACTGACACCATCTCAATAATATAACATTACATTAAGAGTTAAAATAATCAACAGCTGATTTATGGATAAATATTTTTAAAAAAAAGGTTAGCGGTGAGATACATGGGAGAGGAAATGAGGAGACAAACAACTGGATTAAAAGAGAGAAAAAGAGAAGGAGAAAGGGAGAGGAAAGCAGAGAAACAAGGAAAGAGAAAAGCGAGAAAAGAAGAAAGACAAAGACAAGTAAAGGTTGTTTGGATTATGAAATAACGACACGATCGACTTAAACGATTCAAAAATCTTCACATTTATCCATAAAAATAAACACAAACATGCTGCCCATGATGCTCCTGGCATACGGCTACACACTAAGCCGACTGTCTACTGGATGGAGATATTTGAGCATGTACAAAAGAACAGAAGTGTTTCTTACAAGCTGTGATCTATTAACTGTTCATGAGCAGGCCCTGCTTCTAATAACAAACAGATCAGGGCGTGAAAGGAGATGACGAGTTGCTTACTCGCTCCTGCCAAAGTAGACAATCCTGGAAAGGAACTCCAGCAAGAATTCAATACCACCAGACAACTCATCCCTGCCAGCAATAGAAGCTTGTGCATGGAGGTGGAGCTACACTTTAAAGCCAAAGGTTTGTAGACACCTGACCTTCACACCCATATGTAGTTCTTATAACCTGACTTATGTGGTTATGTGCTCTGGTACATCTGATCAAATGCTCATTATCATCTAGTGTTTGCTAATATTATGAACAGCAGCTATGCTAATTCGTCTCCACTGCTTCTCTTTTTCTACCCATCCTGAGGCATCCAGAGATCCAGTTGGGTTCTGTATCATGAAGATTTCAGACCTTCAATGAGATGAGTCCAACACTGTAAGGATCCTGAGGCATCTTGAGATGAACTAGCTCCACTTGGACTCATGGCTTCAGGAAGCATTCAGACATTCTAAGAGGAGATGTGGTCTACATGTGGTCTTTGAGGACAAACAACCTCCTCATCAATACACAATTCCTGTACTGTATATTTATAATCACACCCTCCAGTGTCACCCAAATGAGGATGAGGTTCACTTTTGAGTCTGGTTTCTCTCAAGGTTTCTTCCTCTTCCAACTAAGGGAGTTTTTCAGATCTAATCGAAATGATAAAGAAAAACGCAGAGCAACGAGTCAACAGTGAACATATCAGCTGTTGAAGACATGGCATGTGAAGGATGGACATGAAGACCTGGAGTGTCCTGCACTGAGCCCTGACTCCACTGAACATCCTGAACATCCGAGTCTGATCTCACTAATGCTCTTGTAGAATGAAGGAATGAGCACAAATCCCCTCAGACACACTCTAGTATCTACTGCAAAGCCTTCAGAGGAGAGAAGAGTGGAGCTGATTAGTACAGTAAATAGAGACTAAGGCTCTGTTCACACTGCAGGTAAAAGGCCCTGTTCACACTGCAGGTAAAAGTGGCCCAAATCCGATTTTTTTGGGGGTCAAGTGACCAGGTCAGACTTATTCAGGAGTAGTGTGAACACTCAATCTGGCCACTTCCATATGTGGTCCCGAATCAGACCCAAATCTGATTTTTTCCAATGTGGCCGCAGTGTGAACAGCCAAGGCGGATTTGATGCGACTTTTACATCACTCAACATCGACATTTGTCACAATTATGCGCCGGGCGAAGACTTTTTTTGTTTAACACACATGTGTTACCAGTCACGTTTGTGTCATGTAAAAACGTGACTGGTAACTTGCATTGAATACATCACATTACTTCCTCCATAACCTCGCCAACTTTTTAGCGCAACGACCGACGTGCTGCGTGTGACGTCATTGTTATTGTTCGTTTGCGCATGCGGGTCAGTTCGAAACCGCAAACAGTTCACACTGGTATCTGATATAGGTCACATTTTAAATGGTGATGTGAACAGCCAAACAAAAAAAATCAGATCTGAGCAAAATATCCCAACTGAGCATTAAGACTTGCAGTGTGAACGTGGCCTAAATGTTGAATGAGATGCTCAACAAGCACCAATGAATGCACATAATGTGATCTACATACAGTATATGAGCCACCTAAATCTCATGGGATTGGTGTAGAAGGTTTACATGGCAATACACGAGCACATGTTGTCTCCATGGATGCATTCAGAGTTTCCCCTGAGATTAAGACATCAGACCCATCCAGGTGTCTAGACTGCACCATGGTAAAAAAAAAACAACAATAAAAACAAGACTAAAAGACTAAAATGACCTTTTGAGATATTTGTAGTTAAATGCAGCTATTTAGACAAATCTGACTGATTAGTGTTCCATGTATTGACTCCCACTCATATCGAGCTCTATGTCTCGTCTTCTATGAGCTATTGGACAGGTTTTATTGGAAAGATCAGACAGCAATCAGACAGTAACTGTAATCCCATCTATCTCAGTAAAATGTTTAACAGGAGTCTCTGACTCTCAGTCTCTCTGACTCTCAGTCTCTCTGACTCTCAGTCTCTCTGACTCTCAGTCTCACTGACTCTCTGACTCTCAGTCTCACTGACTCTCTGACTCTCAGTCTCTCAGACTCACAGACCCTCAGACCCACAGACCCTCAGACCCACAGACCCTCAGACCCACAGACCCTCAGACTCTCAGTCCCTCAGACCCACAGACCCTCAGACCCACAGACCCACAGACCCTCAGACTCTCAGTCCCTCAGACCCACAGACCCTCAGACCCACAGACCCTCAGACCCACAGACCCTCAGACTCTCAGTCCCTCAGACCCACAGACCCTCAGACCCTCAGACTCTCAGTCCCTCAGACCCACAGACCCACAGACCCTCAGACCCACAGACCCTCAGACCCACAGACCCACAGACCCACAGACCCTCAGACTCTCAGTCCCTCAGACCCACAGACCCTCAGACCCACAGACCCTCAGACCCTCAGACCCACAGACCCTCAGACTCTCAGTCCCTCAGACCCACAGACCCACAGACCCACAGTCCCTCAGACCCACAGACCCACAGACCCTCAGACTCTCAGACTCTCAGTCCCTCAGACCCACAGACCCACATACCCACAGTCCCTCAGACCCACAGACCCACAGTCTCTTTGTTCCAGTGAAACAGTTCACATCGATCACTTTTTACTTGTTCAGCAAACAATTATGACAACAGGTGATACAGGTGTACTAAAGTTTTACTAAACTTTACTCTCTCTCTCTCTCTCTCCCTCTCACTCTCTCACTCTCTCTCTCTCTCTCTCTCTCTCTCTCTCTCTCACACATACACACAAGCACACACACACACACACACACACACACACACACACACACACACTCTCTCTCTCTCTCTCTCTCTCTCTCACACACACATTCACACTCTCTCACACAGATGCTCTCTTACACACACTCACACTCTCTCACACAGATGCTCTCTTACACACACTCACACTCTCTCACACAGATGCTCTCTCTCACACACACTCACACTCTCTCACACACACTCACACTCTCTCACACAGATGCTCTCTCACACACACTCACACTCTCTCACACAGATGCTCTCTTACACACACTCACACTCTCTCACACAGATGTCTCTTACACACACTCACACTCTCTCACACAGATGCTCTCTTACACACACTCACACTCTCTCACACAGATGCTCTCACACACACACTCACACTCTCTCACACAGATGCTCTCTTACACACACTCACACTCTCTCACACAGATGCTCTCTCTCACACACACTCACACTCTCTCACACAGATGCTCTCTTACACACACTCACACTCTCTCACACAGATGCTCTCACACACACACTCACACTCTCTCACACAGATGCTCTCTTACACACACTCACACTCTCTAACACAGATGCTCTCACACACACACTCACACTCTCTCACACAGATGCTCTCTTACACACACTCACACTCTCTCACACAGATGCTCTCACACACACACTCACACTCTCTCACACAGATGCTCTCTTACACACACTCACACTCTCTAACACAGATGCTCTCTCACACACACTCACACTGTCTGCAGCAGATGAAATCTGTTCACTAAATTTAAGGAACACATCAGCTGCCTGTGCCAGGGTGTGGCGCTGATCCCTGAGGCCAAGAGCAGCAGTGATGCCATGCTGATAAGGACACACAAAAATAATCCCACTAATCACAGTGCTTCCTCTTTCAGAGGTGATGCAAATCAGAAGGTATGAGGTTGATGATTTCAGACGACACGTTACTCTCTATCCTGAGCTACCGACTGCAACAGCATTGGTGTTAGATGTTAAATCAGAGCACGTGCGATTTGGAATTTCTTTTTGTTTGTTTTTGCTATTTAATTGTGCCGATATTCCACAATGATGATATTTATGACATGATGTAAAGGCATGAGCGCAGTGTTTACTTTACATTGCGACAACTGAAAACTATGCTTTTGTGCTTGCTCGCTAAAGCAGGGATCAGAACAAAACACGAAAAAATTCACCAACAGACAAATACAACAATTTGCTGAAGGGGAAAATACGTGGGATGTGAAAGACACGCATTCGCTTCTAGCAGCGCTTACTTTCTGTGTGAACTTCGACCTGTGAATTCACAATCCTCATTCTTGTGTGCCAATAGAAACCAAGTGGGCGGGACACGGTAGTGTCTTTGGTTGATAAAAAAATCACTGTTTTCTTATTGAATCTGAAAAAAAAAGTTTTTTTTTTTCAAACTTTTGTTCCCTCTGCTTGATAGGAATTTGTTTTTAGCCAAGCTCGATGTCTGAAACCTCGAATATAAGACGATATGGATGTGTGTGTGTGTGTGTGTGTGTGTGTGTGTGTGTGTGTGTGTGTGTGTGTCTATGGAAAATTTTAGATTTGTGTTTTATAAGAGTACAGAGAATAACATCAGGCAGAACAAACAAACAATCCTGATGATGATGATGATGATGATGATGATTACATCTCCTGGTTACGCAGTTTTTTTTACTTAAAGAGTAGATGCCATCTAATAAACCAAAAATTCAAGATAAGAAGAGAAATAAGCTTTGAGTTG
This sequence comes from Tachysurus fulvidraco, assembly GCF_022655615.1. Classification (NCBI taxonomy): domain Eukaryota; kingdom Metazoa; phylum Chordata; class Actinopteri; order Siluriformes; family Bagridae; genus Tachysurus; species Tachysurus fulvidraco. The sequence continues at coordinate 23,694,096 of NC_062530.1, read as the reverse complement.
AGGTTATTCCAGACTGGAGCGCTTGTGATGAGAAATACAACACATGGCAGGATACGGAGAGCATTACAGGAACCAGGTGTGTGCAGCCTTCCTGAGTTAATCTGTGATAACATGGCTCTGTGTGTGTGTGTGTGTGTGTGTGTGTGTGTGTGTGTGTGTGTGTGTGTGTGTGTGTGTGTGTGTGTAGGGGAAAGGTGGATCAAGAGACAGAGATGCAAAGTCTACAGTCTACATAATTTACACACTGTTATGGATTTCTGATCAGAGGTAGAAGAAAATCTCTAAATAACAGAGCACCAGTAGTGTCATTAAAGCTGTGTGTGTGTGTGTGTGTGTGTGTGTGTGTGTGTGTGTGTGTGTGTGTGAAGTCCAATTTTTGTGATATCGAAATACCGGGATTGAAGAACGAAGGGCAACTCTCTTTGATATTAATGAAGGTTAACGCTGATAATTCTGGTTAAAGAATAAATAAATAAATAAATAAATAAATAAATAAATAAATAAATAAATAAATAAATTCGCATCAACACAGAAGGGCTGATATTCGGTGCAGGTTTCTACATCAAACAAGTCATTTGTAAAAGGTCTTTTATAAAAACATTATTCTCTATGAATCCCCCTTTCCCAGGAATATTTGCTATACCTCTTCCTCATCTGTGGGTCTGCGTAGGTTTTTAAAAATAGCACTGTCCTTATGTCAGTGATGTAAATGATTAGTTTACTTCATTACCTTAAAGTCTTCAGGCAGCAGCAGCTTGCAGGTCCTGAGGAAGCTGAGGATGAAACGGAAGATCTCTCCGTCCCTGTCGATGAAATAGTGCTGCTTCAGACTGTCCAGCACGATGGGCTCGGTGCCGTTAAAGAGACGACTGATCCTGAGAATTAAAACGTGTGCACACACACACACACACACACACACACACACACACACACACACACACACACACACACACACACACACACACGGTTAATGGAGTACGGCTGGCTTTCTTCAAATGCATGAAACAATTATCATTTATTTTTCCATTTTATTAGCAGCGAGCCAGAAGCGTATTAGCACTCCGGGTTGAAAAGAGCAGCTCAAGGCACAATTCTGGAGTAAAGAGACTGAGTTTGAGGTATTTCTCATTTTTATTTTGTATTTTTTTGTGAAAAGTATAAGACGTTATAATGCTGCGTTCTCTGGCAGAGGAACAGAGGATCTGGCAGGAAGGTAGGTTTACTATTTCACTACTGAGATGTCAGTGAAATGACTCATGCAAAAATATGCCACACAACACACACACAGAGCCACACATGGTACTTCTGATACAGCTGTTACAAGGATGTGTTCGATTTGTAACTCCACTTATGCACTAATTCACTATCACTAATAACTATACCTGTAGTGAACACCTTCTACTTACACTCAGGGGTATATATGTATAAGTATAAATGTACAAAAATACACAAACACACACACACACACACACACACACACACACACACACACACACACACACACACACACACACACACACACACAAATCCACATACTTCCATAATTATTGCATTACTAGATTTGGAAAAAAAATAATATAATGCATGAACTTTAAACATATTCTCAAGTATAAAAAAAAATGTTTTCAAATCTAACATTTTGTAGTGCAACCATGGTTTCAAAAATATTGCCACCCCAAAAGAAATATCTGGATGCTGAAAATGAACAGGACATAAAGAATTAGCTGAAGGGAATTCACGATGATCTTCCAAACAGTGTCTCTGGACCAAAGCAGCAAAATAATTCATGCTCCATCAGTGTATTCTTGCCGGACATACTGTATAGATTCGTTCGGTTCAATTAAAATAAATAAATAAATAAATAATTGGAGCATGGTTTCGTTTAACCGTAACAAACGATTGTGATTGTGAATCCGAATGTCTGTTTTCTGGACTTCTCTCAGAGACAAATCAGCAAGAACAAACCGGGATCTTCTTCGTCTCCCTCATCATCCTCCGAACTGTGCGTGCTCTACTGGGGAAGTACTTAATCATTTCAGACTATTTAAATATATTTTATTACAGCCCTGATTGTCTTTAATGGAATCTTAATACCAAGTACTAAATTTGAGATGAACGCTGCTTCCTGCCTGATTTCTAGTCTGAAACCTCTCCTGTCAGGGGAGCCGTGTTATCACTGTGCTGATGTAATCTCGGCCCGGTCAGCTGATTTCAAAAGTGGAATCGCAGGAGAGTTCGAGCTCTTCCTGTGCGACTGCCTGTCACAGCTCGTTATGAAGCTAAACAGAGAGCGAGAGAGAAAAATGAGGAACAAAGGCATCGATGGGAGATTCGATGCACACAGGTGTGTTTGCGCTGAAGCCTAAAGCTTGGAGATGAATGGAATTGAATTTCTATTACGGTCTGTGTCTCTTGCTTTAAAGCTCAGCGCGTGTGGGAGGAATTGCACTATGAGGAGTACAGTCTCTGTCCGATTCGGCCGCTTTAACAACATAAGGCGGGTAGTGACCTTAGTTAAAAGATACCCCAGCCATCCGCCTCTCTCTCTCTCTCTCTCTGTCTCTCTCTCTCTGTCTCTCTCTCTTTCTCTCTCTCTCTCTGTCTTATCACAGATGACAAGGCAAAATTTTAAAGAGAGTAAGAGATCAACAAGATGCACACACACACACACACACACACACACACACACACACACACACACACACACACACACACACACACACACACACACACACACACAACCCAACCCGGTCTGCTGTTGTTGTTGTTTTTTTTACATGGGGTGCAGTGTAAATACGTGTTAGCTAGGGAGCTTGGACACAGAGTGTGCACTACTACTGTATGTACATATTTAGATGCAGCCCTGGTGTACACTCCGTAAAGATGTCCATCATTAAGGCTGGGTGTTGTTGTGTTTCTGACCACTCTGTCCTAATATATCCTATACAGAGTGCTTTTATTGCAGGGACCAAATGTACTGCATAAATATCGTATATAGATTTTCCTGCCAGTTGTATTTTTCCTTATCCTTCGTGCTCCGGTGTCCCTGTTTTAATCCTGAGATCAGGTTCTGTCTCCGTCTCTTCTCGTGTCTGTCCGCTGTGCTCTCCAGTTTCCTGGCACCTCCTGAAAACGTGTCGGTTGGCTATACTGAAATGCCCCAGGGTACTAATGCGTGTGTATGTTGCATAGCCATGAACTGGGATCTATTTAGGGTGTACGGTGTTACTGCCTGGAATTTTAATCCTGTGACCCAGAGCGAGAGAAAGCGACTAGCATCATAAAGTTTATTATGAGACTAGTTTTGAGTAGTGTTCGAATGATCACACCCCCACTATTAAAAAAATACCAGCAGTTCACATATTATGTATATTAAAGGGTGCTTTGGTCTTATACATGCTCTAATCCTCAGGGAAACAGAGAGAGGCCTGTTGGTGTTTTTCCTCTTTATCTGTGCCTATGTCTGCCTGGAACAGCTCTCTTTGCTCGTTCCCTCTGTTTCTTTGTATGTGAACCCCTCGCCCTCTCGCTCCTTCTTTCCTTTCCTTCGCTCACCGCTGCTGTCTCTCTCGCGCTCTCTCCATGTCCCTTCTTTTTTTTTTGCCCTCCTCTGGAAATCGATGCAAAACGCTTTATAAAAAACCAATACTCATCTCCCTGTTGTGCCTCGGGTCTTCCTTTCTCATATGCTCTTGCAATTCTTCCAGCTAGAATTTCACCATGCGCCTCCGGGCCAACTCTGTTTTTCATCTCTACTTTTTTTTTTTTTAAAAAGCAATTAAAATGCTGCCTGTTTTTCTTTCCTTTCCTATCCCTTCTCGCCCTCTCTCTCTGCCTCCATGTTTTGCCCTCTCTCTCTCTCTCTCTCTCTCTCTCTCTCTCTCTCTCTCTCTCTCTCTCTCTCTCTCTCTCTCTCTCGCTCTTTTCACTTGTTTGCTGTCTGCATGTACACATGTCTTTCTGTGCATCTCTCTCACCTTCACTTCTTTTAACTAAATCAGCACCTTCTGCCCTGAGTATCTGAGAGGGTGGGATTCTCCTTTGGCTTTTTTCTGTCGTTAGTGAGAGAGAGAGAGAGAGAGAGAGAGAGAGAGAGAGAGAGAGAGAGAGAGAGAGAGATACAAGTCTGTGATGGCACTGATCTGGTGTGAGAGATGAAGCGATTTGTGAGAACAGACAGTTTGTCCGTATTCTTGTGTGTGTATGAGGCTCTGTGATTGACTCTGTGGTGCTATTTGCTCCACAGAGTGTGTGCGCACACACACATACACACACACACATACACACACACACACACACACACACACACACACACACATACACACACACACACACACACACACACACATACACACACATACACACACATACACACACACACATACACACACACACATACACACACACACACACACACACATACACACACACACACACACACACACACACACACACATACACACACATACACACACATACACACACACACACACACACACACACACACACACACACACACACACACACACACACACACACACACACACACACACACACACAGTCCTTACTATCGTCAGACTTTCAGTAGCTCTTTCTTATCTGATTAATTTTCAACAGAAAACTCACACGCACACAGACACGCACACAGACACACACACACAGACACACGCACAGACACACACGCACAGACACGCACACACACACACACACACACACACACACACACACACACACACACACACACACAGACACGCACACAGACACGCACACAGACACGCACACAGACACACACGCACAGACACGCGCACAGACACGCACAGACACACACGCACAGACACGCACACACACACACACACACACACACACACACACACACAGACACGCACACAGACACGCACACAGACACGCACACAGACACACACGCACAGACACACGCACAGACACGCGCACAGACACACAGACACACGCACAGACACGCGCACAGACACACAGACACACGCACAGACACACGCACAGACACGCGCACAGACACACAGACACACGCACAGACACACGCACAGACACGCGCACAGACACACAGACACACGCACAGACGTGCGCACGGACACGCACACGGACACACACACAGACACGCGCACAGACGTGCGCACAGACACGCACACAGACACACGCGCACAGACACACACGCACAGTCACGCGCACAGACACGCGCACAGACACGCGCACAGTCATGCGCACAGACACGCTCACAGACACGAGCACAGACACACGCAGACATACGCGCACAGACACGCGCACAGACACGCGCACAGACACGCTCACAGACACGAGCACAGACACGCGCAGACATACGCGCACAGACACGCGCACAGACACGCGCAGACATACGCTCACAGACATACGCGCACAGACATACGCGCACAGACATACGCGCACAGACACGCGCATAGACACGCGCACAGACACCCGCACAGACACGCGCACAGACACACGCACAGACACACGCGCACAGACACACGCACAGACACACGCACAGACACACGCACAGACACACACTCACAGACACGCGCACAGACACGCGCACAGACACACGCACACAGACACGCGCACAGACACACGCGCACAGACACACGCGCACAGACACACGCGCACAGACACACGCACAGACACACGAACAGACACACACTCACAGACACGCGCACAGACACACGTGCACAGACACACGCACAGACACACGCACAGACACACACTCACAGACACGCGCACAGACACACGCGCACAGACACACGCACAGACACACGCGCACAGACACACGCACAGACACACGCACAGACACACGCACAGACACACGCACAGACACACACTCACAGACACGCGCACAGACACACGCACAGACACGCACAGACACGCACAGTCACGCGCACAGACACGCGCACAGACACGCGCACAGACATATGTGCACAGACATACGCGCACAGACACACGCGCACAGACACGCGCACAGACATACACGCACAGACATACGCGCACAGACACACGCAGACATAGCGCACAGACATACGCGCACAGACACGCGCACAGACACATGCACAGACATACGCGCACAGACCCGCACACAGACACGCACACAGACACACAGACACACGCGCACAGACACACAGGCATAAACACGCACACAGACATGCACAGACCCGCACACAGACACGCACACAGACACACAGACACACGCGCACAGACACACAGGCATAAACACGCACACAGACATGCACAGACCCGCACACAGACACGCACACAGACACACAGACACACGCGCACAGACACACAGGCATAAAGACGCACACAGACATGCACAGACACACGCGCATATTTAAAAATCTGAATAAAAATGACAACTAAATCTGCAAATGTGTTTTTATCTTGAAGAGAACGAAAGTGACATCTGCTAACTTCCTGTTACACAGCTGTACTGTTACAGCATAAAGTCCACAGTTACAGAAAGGAAATGATTTATAATGTCCACTATTCCAAGTGTGACGAGGCGACTTCAGTTATAAATAAAGGAATAAAGCTCAAATGTATATCCAGAATTTATATATCACTAATATATATAATATAATTGTGACTCTACATAAATAAAACTGCATTAGATTGAATTATAGGATGAAATACTGAACCTGTGATAGAAGTTGTTCTGGGTTTTTTCCTGAAGTGTGATCTATCCAGTTAATCAGCCACATTTATATTCAGGTACGAACGTTATATCTCAGTTATATCCAGTGTATTAGCTGGTAAAACACTGCGTCTGTGCACGTCCACTGATTTATTAAATCTCCACACTTTCTCTATGTGATAAACAGATTCGCTTTAGATTCTATGTATAAACCACTGAGTTTCTCCTGAGTTTATTAGATACAGCCTTCGTCTATAAGGCAGGTGTCACGAGTTCCTCTGTCTGGAGAAATTCATTCATTCATTCATTCATTCATTCATTTTCTACCGCTTATCCGAACTTCTCGGGTCACGGGGAGCCTGTGCCTATCTCAGGCGTCATCGGACATCAAGGCAGGATACACCCTGGACGGAGTGCCAACCCATCACAGGGCACACACACTCTCTCATTCACTCACACACTCACACACTACGGACAATTTTCCAGAGATGCCAATCAACCTCCCATGCATGTCTTTGGACCGGGGGAGGAAACCGGAGTACCCGGAGGAAACTGGGCACGGGGAGAACATGCAAACTCCACACACACAAGGCGGAGGCGGGAATCGAACCCCCAACCCTGGAGGTGTGAGGCAAACGTGCTAAGCACTAAGCCACCGTACCCACCTCTGGAGAAATTAAGAGCAAAAAAATAACACAGGGTTGGGATTTCCGTTCCTGCAAGTCGTCTTGTCCAAAAAACCTGTCCAAAAATAAGACTTATTTGAAATTCTTCTTGAATGAAAAAGCGGCCAGCGATCAGAATGTTAGTCTCCGTGGTCTGTATGCAGTGTCTGATTATAATTAGCGTTTAAATCACCGGCTTTCCTACAGTTAAGTATTGACCCCAAACTTCTTTGTCTAGCGATGCTGATTTACTCTTAACCTCAGATCTCAGATCAAACTTTTCACCCTAGAGAGACTGATTGTCTGAATCCCCACATGGCTACGCTGTGCTGAGCTGAGCGGCGCCTCATGTTCATTAGCTCTGATTCTCTTTAAGCTCCTGTCTGTTGTGTGTAACTGATGCGTGTCAGAAGCGCAAGGCCCGACCCTTCCGGCACTCTCCATCAATGTTTCATGGCCTCTGTCTCTTCACGCGGCCGCGAGAGAACAAGACGGATGCTGCCCCATTACTTACTGCACTAACTTTCTCTTCCCTCACTGCATTATTAACAGATCAATCTATTAAAAGACATCATCAGCTTAAAAGTCCTTTAACCTTGTTCTTAGCTGTCACACGCCCCCTTGGCGCTTTCCTTAACTGTCTGCGTGCCAGAGCGAGGCAGCGGCGTGCGAGTGTGAAAGTGAAAGTACACCATAAACAGAAATAATGCCAATATAATAAATTCAGCAGGCTGACCTCCTGCATGTTGCAAAAAAATCCAGTGCATTTTAATCAACTTAGAAATAAAAAAAATGACAGCAAAATCAAACTACATCATTTCTGTAAATTCAGTTCTATGCTGGTTTCATTATAAATTCTATTCGTACATTTCATTCAAAGTCTAAGCAAAAAAAAAGGTCGTAAAATAAATAATAAGGAAATACACACAAACACAACTAGGCTCAGATTTAATAAAAGCAGTTTTTTTTTTCTAAATAAAGACTACGATATGACGGGAAATACCAACACAATAAAAATCTGACAAAAGGAAAGGTAATAAATAAAAATAAAAGTGGCTAGCCTTCAGCACCATTCCTAAGGAGTATAAATAAAGCATCATTTGATTTGCTTAAACAGCCTGACAGCAGCGAAGGAAATACGTTGACTGCCGCCTCATAAACTCTCTATCAGACAAAGTTTTCTTGCTTGTTTACGTTATGAAATTTCAGCAGCTGAATGAATCGACCTGCTGTTACTCCGCCGTTTCGTCTTATTTACATATCGCTGCTGCATTTGGTTACGATATCTCGTCTGAAATATGGCGAACTATCGCAGGCTCGAACGTGGACTTTGGTGTATAGTCTTTGAAAGAGAGATGAGGTTGTGGACGAAATGGAAATTTCATCATCTCGCCGCCGTTTCGTCGAATTTCCACACTTCGATAATATCGGATGTTGTTACACTTTTTCCCCAAAGATTGTCACCACGTTAAAAGATTTGTACGTGACGCATAACACAGTGCAGAAAAGTGTGGTGAAATTCAAATGAGACAAATAAGTAATAAAATCATAAAAATAAACAATTTGTTCCAAAACCATGGGTTGACAAAGGTCAATAAATTTACATATGATCATAGATATTTTGAATATTTTATTCAGCCTTACATCTCGCTCTTTGTAATGAGCTGGACCTTTGAAGATGATGTAAGTCTTCATATATGGGCAGAAAAATAAGGCTGAAGAGATAGAAAAGTCTCGAATGAGTCAATGCCAGCGAGCGCAACAACCATCACACCCGAATGTGGTTCTTCCCCGAGTGTCTAAAATGTCACGTTACATTTTCACTTCTTTGGAATTAAGGGGCCCAAACCTGATCCTGATACGAAAAAAAAAAAATCACTGCTTCTCATTATAAGCAATAATTTCAGCTCAGAAGACCTTACAGTTGCATATCTGCCACATCTATGTATGAGTGTAATTGGCATGGCCATGTGCCACGCATAATGAGGTGCACAGGAGAGCGCCGGAGCTCCAGTGCGAGTGTTTGTTGGCAGTAATTACCGTACACCACTTGGCATGCGTAATAAGTAAGACGGCAGAGAATCGAGTCAAATCAATTTTTTGTCATCCCATGCATGTACAATGGGATGAAGATCCTCGTGCCTCAAGGATCACATCGAAGAGAGGAAGAGGACTCGGCGTGTGCAAATCTAGATAGCGTAAAACGAGTAAGACGAGAAATGCGGCAGGATAAATAAAACACGGTTATTTAGCCTACGCGCTGTACACTACAGTGTGGTTTAATTCTGTATTCATTGTATACAGTGCTGGAATAATGCATCAATTATTTATCTGTCTGTCTAACGCAGGACAGTGTGTGGAAGTAAACAGTGTAAAAGATCTCCACAGAGCAATCTGATGAGATAGAAGATAAACTGTACTGTAATAAAGCAAAGCTGAGAAGATGAAATGTCTTACCTGGAGTCAGGGTACTTGGTAAGCGTGGCCAAGCTGCTCGTGTACATGTGCCCCCCCACGTCGATGTGCACGGGAGCGTTGGCTTTGGTGAGCTGGGCGGGCAGCGGGATGCCCTGCGCTGCCAGGGGAGAGACTGGCGAGCGGGTCAGAGACAAGCGCGACATGCTTCTTCCTTCCTGGAAACAGACAAACGGGAAAGCCATAGAGAGCAATCTCAGTGTGGCTGCTGTGGCACGTTAGAATCTCGCAGCTTTTCCGTCTTCCTCGCCCTTTATCAGCTCGCTTCCTCATCTGCCCCGCCGCATATTTAGCTTACAAATTATTGCCAAGGCTCTAATTAAGTGTGTTTGTGTCGTCTTTTCACTGGCGCAGCCTGAGGGCAGAATGGAAACATGTTTATTAGCGATGCGGAGACACGGACGCTAAGGTGTTTGCCTCTGGGGGAAAGAGACAGAGAGGCAAAGAGAAAAGCTTATGAGTTCCTAATTAAAGGTCGCGTGCTAGGTGTTAGACGTGATAGGCTCAGACGCTCTGTGCAACCAATCTGAGAATTTTGAGAGGGGAGGTGGGGGGAGCTGGGGCAGCGTTGCGTGTGCACACGAACCCGAGTTTAAAACCACCTTCTGACACATTTTTTGCTAATCGGTAAGTAGAAGTAAGTCGAGGAGAAACGAGGCTCTTTGGATCGGCGGATCATGGTGCAAATTCGATCGCCTTGACGATCCCATTCCATTCAGAATGACTAGAACGGTTGAAAAACGTTTTCTGTCATCTGATGCTGATTCTTGAATCATTTACTTGATCTCAGGTCCAGCGAGAGGCTGGAAATTAAAAGTGGAGTGAGAAACTGTATAGTTTTACTCCTCATACAGAAGCACTACTTTTACACTTCTGTTAATGCCTCAGAATGTCTTTCCTTTCTGAAGGAAATTAAACATCTACTTCGACGTCTCTTTCGTTTTGCATGGGACGGAGTGTAATAAGGAAACGGCTGAGGAAAAAACCACGATCCAAATCCAGGATAGAAACCGGATCATGAGTTTTGTGTATCGTTCGACCCCCAGGGCAAAGACATGGGACGTGTCTGCTGTCATATCACTAAACTATAATGCAGCACTGCGGTTATGGGTTGTGTACAGTTGTCCCATTCGATGCTGTGCTCAGCCTCGAGGCACTTCTAGATGGAGGTCATTTTAATCCGGAGAAGCCTGACTATGGGCCTGTACAGTCAGAGCACAGCAGCTTGGGAGCTTTTGTTAAGGCTTGAATCAATGTACGTAGGCGAGGCTTAAAAGTGCGACATAAATTAGCAACCGGAAAACGATCGATAAGACCTGAAACACTCGCGCTGAACATAATAAAGCTTATTTAGAAAACATATAGACTTATCACACCTATTCGCAATAAATAAAGCAATACGATTATGAAATATTTACTTATTTTTGGGTGTTTATTTTCCAAGCACTTTAACAAAAATTCAGTGCTTTGACCAAATCTGAAGTGGGAATTTCCTACTTTCTTAGCCTTAAAAAAAAAACCTGCGACAAACACTTACGAGAAACGTTGAACTATTAGTCAACACTGGTCTTTAGTTCAAGTTATAGACTTACTACTTAATCTGCATCACTTTTAACTCTTGCTGACACAAAGTCAAGTCAAGAAGCAATGAGGTAAAGCATATCATTGTGAATTGTAAGCAGAAAGTCCTTCCATGTGTTTTTGCTCCAAAAACACCAATTTTCCAGGGTGTTGCCCGTGTGCTCTCGGCATGCAGCCTTCAGCAAGAAGACTCATTTAATACGTGGCCTAGATGAGACATTCTGTGTGATTGAAGGAAAAAAAAGGACCTAAGACATTCTTGGCGTATCCAGCTATCCAAACCTCCCCATATAGCTGCAGGGGATTGTAACCAAAAACCCTGATGTTAATGCTGGACGACTGTGAGCTCTCCGTCTCTCTCATTCTCTCCTACACAAATGGGAGGAGATATATGTGTGGCACTATAACAACCGGATTGCACACACACACACACACACACACACACACACACACACACACACACACACACACACAAACACAAAACGAGGTAAGAAAATAACAAAATGTATTGAATTTAAACCTCAACACATCAGCAATCAGAAGACGAGCAACTCACAAGCATGAGAGCATCAAGCATGAGAATTCTCTATAACACAGGACTAAAGTACCTGTAGAATAAACTACAGAATAAACTCTGTAGATCACAAGTCTCCATCCTCAGCTCGTATTCAACATCAGCCTGTAATAACGATTCATAGCTGAGTCGAAGGAGTAATGATTCAAATTAGAAACATTATTAATTTCTTTAAACACACATACATGTATATATTTGCCACTAAACATGGATTAATGCTCAGTAACACAGAGAGACATATAAAGCAGGATCCAGGTCAGGATTTAAGAAGTTTAGAATAGAATAAACTGGACTACAAGCCTGTCTTGGGTTAATAATGACATAAATACAGCAAATGAGCACAAAAGACAGAACCGAATGATAAACCAGGCATCAAACCCGTCGGTTATTAGATGCGTATCAATTGATCATGAATTTTCTTTTCTTTTTTTTTTTTTTTTTTTACAACGAATTCATTTTTATTTCACGTTTAAACGAATCCTACCGTCTCGAACATCGCAGTCCAGAGTGAATCCTGCTGAAGTTTTTGTATTTAATATTATTATTATTTTTAAATAAATATATCAAACTAGCGCGATTCGGTTCGATCGATTATGACGCGACTCGTCCAAAGATGAAACAAGAATCAAACCCGAACCGCATTAAAAACGCGGTGAATCGGCGCCCGATGGATCGATCAGAGAGACGCTCGCTGTGGCTTTAAGGATCTATAAGCCGGCGTTGCCATGGTTACGTCCCAACCCGCATCCTAGCGTACTAAAGAGTGTGTGAACGGAAAAGGAGGCAGAAAAACACGCACTGATGCACTAAACAGTGCGGGAGGATGGATCGCATACGCACTAATGTCTACGGATCTGGACTTGATTCACACATCAAAGCCGAACTGTTTACTTTACACAGAACACGAAGAGATGCTAACATCTGTCTTACCTCTGGAGAGAAATTTATGGCTGTAGTTTTTTTGTTTTTTTTAAGCTCCTTTTGTTTATAAATATGTCTTCTTGTGTCCTGGTAACTTTATCGTTCCGTTGTCCAGCGTTTGGTCTTTTCAGATACAGGAAAAAAAAAATATAAATAGAAATGTCCGGTTTGGTTATATTGCAGGGAAGAAAGCCAGTAACCCGAGTGCTAGGATAAATAACACATAACAGCAGAGCTCAAGGGGGAAAAAAGGGAAGAAGATGAAGATGATGAAGAAGCAATGTGTCGCTCCAGGCTGCTCAGTCGCCTTTAGGGATGAGGATGAGGATTATGGCTCCAATTAGACCAAGACAAAGCTAAAGAGCTGCTTTTTTTTTTCTCCTTTTAAAGGCGAAACCGCGATGTTGTCCGTCTTCTGGTTATTGACAACCATCAGCGTTTTGGGTTCATTTTCCCCTCAAAGTAAGACATCAGCTGAAGTTCTGCGTTAAGATTTAGTGCAGATCGTGTGGCACGTCGTTTTTTCTTTAAGAGTTGGACTTTAAGAGTTGTAAAAACAACAAAAACAACAATAACAGATGTCTAATCACTGCCGTTTCGTCTGATGTAAGAATTCCCTAAAGCGGTGCTGCAGCAGTCAGACATCACAAACATGATCCAATCAGGACACCAGGCTCTTATTTCCGCTTCACTCTTAAGCAGAACGAACTTGTTTGTAAAAGTGGATCTAATAGAAAATGAGGATATTTTTTTCTATTTTAATGCACATGAAGCCTGGATCCATGAATAGTGTTCATGCGGCGATTTCCCTCCGTCTTCTCTCTCCCTCTCCCTTTCTTTCTCTTTCTCTTTCTCTCATGTCTCGAGACTGTAACGCCAGAATCTCCTGCAGGCCATTAAAAACCAAATGACGTCTATGACGGAAAAGCAAAGCGCCCTCAAAACGCGCCCGCAGCAAAACGCACCATTTCAATCGGCGCGCGCGCGCGGGCGGCTGGATGGAGACGTGCCCAAACACCCCCCTCCCTCTTACCCTCTTGCTTTTGCCCCGCCCACTTTTCCCTTTTTCCCCCAGGGCAAAAAGCCTGTTAAAGGAACTTTAAAGAGAATCTCGCGTGCGTCCATCGAAGTGTTTTATAAACACGTTCCATTTCCCTGTTTTATACAAATGTCTATAACCACTCATCAGATATCAGACCTGAATATGACATTAATCAGTAAATATCTATCTATCTATCTGCCTTAGTGTATCAATGAAATCCTGTGCAAAGGCTAATAACATTAAATAACAGGTGTGATCTAATCTGTCTCGGTATGCGGGTCTTATCAGGATTATTTCCATTCATACAGCTACAGATTTCTACTCTATCTGCTTTGGGTGGATTATTTATTCATCTGAATGTTTGTTTAATGCGCCTATAAATAATTGTAAATCATTAATGTAACGTCGAGACATTCAAGACAACAATTATTGGTGTTTTGGCGCCCGCTAGTGGACAAGATCAGGAAATCTTTCGTGTTCACAGACTCGAACTATTGAAAAAAATACCAGAATACCTCTGCGTACTCCAATGGGGAATGTTTAATAATCTAAACATCATAGAAACTATTCACATGTTCACATACTCAAAATTATACAAAAAGTTTTCAGTTTTCAGCCACAATAGATGCGAAAAAGATGTGTGCTTTATGTGCACTGTATGTACAAGAGTATCGAAGAAATATACAGCGTTTGTACAGATAATATTCACAAAGGATGCAAACTAGGGTAAGCAAATACTATCAAATAATAGCAGCAATAGTGTCTTTATTAAAGATCACAAAAAGCATTTTAGTATTTACTTTGCCACCCTTTGTTTCACAGAACTTCTTGACTAAACCCAGACATGGAATTAACCAGTTTCTCTAACTGTTGTGGTGGAAGTTTCAACCAACAAAACTTTCAGTTTGTCCCCAATAGCGTGTCAACATTCTACAGTTTGGCTGAATTGACTTTCTCCCATCTACCATCATGTCTATCATCTTTCCTAATTAAATGTAAATTTCTCTAAAGACAAGGCAGTTCTCCTGAAACTGCTGTCTTATTGTGCATGTGCTCTTTTAAATTCAAGCCCTGCTTTCTTATCCACTGCTTTACTGCCCCTAAGTAACTTCTCTTCTTCCTAATTCAGTTTTAAATAGTTTGTGCACAAATTTGTGTCAAATTCATTCATTCTCTCTTCTAAGTCTACAGATTGTCTTTTTGGAGTCTGCATTTCTGCTTTTACTTCGGTTCCTGGACACTCATCCAAGGCCCTTAGCCCTATCTGTTCAGGGCCCATGTATCATGGCTTCCTAAGAAGCAGGTATATGTGATGAAAGCCTTATTCTAAGCTTATTCTTTCTTTGAATGCAGTGAAATTCATTTGTTTGTTTGTGTGGAATAATAATCCAAATACTTAAATCGGCTGCCTGTGTCTTATCAAATGAGAACATGTAGCTTATCTAGATTAGTTTTTGCTGCCATCCTGTGGCCTCACACACTCACTGCAGGAAACTTTTCACTTCCAGTGACCTCAATAAGAGTCATTACTCTGCTCATTATTTCGTGTTAAAGTCTAGTATGTAAACAGAGGGAGCTGATGGGGTCTGGGGAAATGTTTACTCAAATGCTATAAAAAGCCCTTCCCATCACTCTTATTCTGAAGAGTTGAATGTACTTTTAACTGCTTTTTTTTCTTTGAATTGTGTTTACATTTACATCTTTGGTAAGAGATTTTATTCTGCATTGTTTGATGGATTTTGATCTTTTGGGTTGTGTCTACATTGCATTCATCACAAAACATTATATCTCAAAGGAGATGAATAGCAAACACATATGGGTTTGAGCTCCACACACTTTTACCCATGTATTTTATAAGCACATTTACCTACATTCAGTATTATTATATTACTGAATATAATATATATTGTATATTATTATAATATACCAAAAGAGATGGATGGGCTTCAAATGTTCACCGATGAAGCACCCGAGCATGAAGCTGATGCAATGACAGTTTAAAGCCGGTGTGATGGTCTCCGATTGGTTCTCTCCACAGCAATCCCAATATATTGTATCCCAATTTTATTTAGTTACTGATTAGTGTTTCTACTGTTTATCATGTCCTGGCTATATTTCTGTGCACTTTTGTAAGGTAGATGCTTTAACAACAACTATATAAACGTTCTTAAAGTATTCGGTAGAATTTGGGATCCTTTGATGACCTCTCTGAAGTAAACAGACTCCCCATTTATTTACTTAAAGTTATTATGTTGTGATGGAAATTACTGGGTAAAAAAAAAAGAAAAAGTAATGTCTTCGAAAGTGTTTGTACCACCGAACAATTTCTATTTCCATTGCTTTAATAAAAAAGAAAAACGAAGCTTAATATTATTATTTGTTAATGTTATGTATAGGAGAGCACAATTTGGCAGTAAACACAGTTTCCTTACTGCAGTATTTCTTCACCAGAATAAGAATAAAATAAGAAATAACTGCGTAGTCCATCCGCCTCTGCGTTCCTTCATCCACCAATGCATACTAAAGCTGAAAAACTGATTTTGAAAGCAATTCAATAGACTGCGTGGTGTTAACATAACAGAATCATCATCATTTATCACCCATATGAGGATGGGTTCCCCTTTGAGTCCGGTTCCTCTCAAGGTTTCTTCCTTACCAATTCAAGGGAGTTTTTCCTTGTCACTGCTGCCTGAGTCACCTCAGACTTGCTCATTGGGGATAAATACATATACATACATACATACATACATATACATACATACATACATACATACATACATACATACATACATACATACATACATACATACATACATACACACTGAACTATATACTGTATATCTTGAATTTTTACTATATTAATTCTCTATATTTCTCTTTATGTTTACCTTCTGTTCTATGTTTATGTTCTGTAAAGCTGCTTTGAGACAAAGCCCATTGTAAAAAGCACAATACAAATAAACTTGAATTGAAAAAACTTGAATTGAATCAAGGGCTAATTTAAAAAAAATAAATAAAACACACACAATTTTAAAGAAAATACATGAACATTTATTCAGATCCACTGGTCGAACCGAGTGAAAAAGATGTAGATCACTTCACCACTTAAATAATGTCTTTCTGATTCATGTGAAAATAAGGCAAAGGGCATTTGTATACTTGCACACTGAGAAAAACTGACATTAGGATATAGAACATAGACCTTTCTATAGAGATGTGCGTCTTCAGTGGATATCGAACTTCTTTTTTTTTTACTAAGGCTCACACATTGGGATCATAAAACATACAAATCCTACATAATATACTGTAGCACCAGTTGCAGCATACAGTACACTCATATACCATACTGTAGGTGTATATTACTTTATATCTTTTCCTTATATCTTATGTAATAATATTTAGTAATAGAAGAAATAGAAATATACAATAATTTATTTACATACAGATGCATTATGATGTGTGTGAGCTACAGGTAGCTCTAATAATCAATGCTATGAAATTCAACACACAATGTTGTTTTGGTGGATGGCTGAAAATATCATCATCATCATCATCATCATCATCATCATCATCATCATCATGAAAAAGCTACCGAGGTAAAGATTTTTGGTTAACGTTGTTTTTCCTCGTAAGATTATGACCTCGTGGAAGGCAACACTTACTGTACTTCTCTTGTTTTATTCAGCTTTCTCCGTCACTCTTCCTTAGGATTACAGTAGATACGATTCAAAGAGAGTGAGGGGTAGACATGTGAAACCAAGCAAACTAGCATGCATGCAACAACCTCGCAGTTCAGCAGATCAAGGTATGTGAAGATACAGAATACGCATGGGTTCAGGATCTAGTCCACACTCTTGTTTGTGAATTCTTTTTCCGAAAAACAATAAAAAATCTAAACTTATTAAATGACATGAACAGTCTGTAAACATCTGCCAGTTTTCTTTAGAATATCAGAAATGCATCTTTTTGCATGCCATAGTGATAATAGACACTATTATTATTATTATTATTATTATTATTATTATTATTATTATTATTATTATTATTATTATTATTATTAATGATATTATTATTATTAATGATATTATTATTATTATTATTATTATTATTATTAGTAGTAGTAGTAGTAGTATTTTTTTTTAATTGTTACAGCATCACAACGAGCGCCACCATCTTAAAGAGAAATTGATAAATTATATATCAGTGTTTCTGAAAGGTTTAAAGTTTTTAATGTAGAAACAATGAATTTTGCGCTTTGGAGAATTGGTCTTCTGTGTTTGAAAATTTTTTACATATAAATGAAAGTCCAAAAAGAAGAAGACGAAATGTCTTTACCTCTTTTAGTATGGACTAGGCCTTGGACTTCTATCATCCTGTGTATGACTTTTGATCACCTCAAAAATACAAATAAATCCATTAGCAGTGCTAGAAAGGAAGCCTGCCTCATCATCATCACCACCGAGATGTTTGTGTCTCTGCTAAACTCTTACATTAAATCTGCTCGTAAGATTAATACGTGGAATATGTGGAATATGTGAAATATGTGTGTTTACCTGTTTTACAAGTTTACATAATTTACTCCTACCAACCTTTATGCAAAAAAACAAAAACAAAATGGTGGAATGTGCAGTCAAACATATCAGTGCACATTGCTACTTAAATTCACACAGTCACATCAAGGACTATTGAAAACTTGTAGATATAATGGCAATGCTTACTGTTATATAGATGGTTTCCTACTAAAGTAGAACACTTTGTGCTCAGACTAAGGTGTATGATTTTTGTCAGTGGTTTTAGTGGATTTTAGCGCTGTAAGCTATAAACGTCTTTAAACAAAACCCAAACATTATAACTTTTAACTTTTAATGTTGTTTCAATTCAGCAATTATATCTTGCCCTGAAAAGCTCATTGTACCGTAGTGTTTAAAAGTTAAGGGTTTTTGTGCATTAGGTAATTTAAAAGAAAATGTTAATCCTCACCAAGCACTCAATGATCCAGAATGAGTTGACTGGAAATTTAGGTGTCATTAAATTTCCCCCCAAAAAAAAAAACAATAAAGGAGTAAACAGCTTTTCTATTACACCAATTTGATATGTTCAGGCTTTAAGGAGCATTTCCTGACTTTCAATAAAGCAGGTGTTAGAGCTTCCTAGGTGGTGGGTGTTGGGGTGTGTGCGGTAAGTACATCAGTGTGTACCTTTAGTGCTTTAGTGAGGGTCTGCAGTGGGATGGAAGTATTTAGGGATGAGCTAGAGTAATGGTAATGAGGTAACCTGAGCCCTATCCCATCTATATTTACAGTATATGATCTTTGTTTCTCTCTTTCCCTGAGCAGTGAGATGAGTGTGTGTGTGTGTGTGTGTGTGTGTGTGTGTGTACAGTAAAGCACAGAAAACTGAGCAACCTGCAATGAAGCCGCAAGGTGATGTGTCGTGTACTATACAACATTTGGACGACTTATCACAATACTATTTATTCACAAATATAAAAGCTGACATGTGCTCTCAGACTCTGATGGAAGTCTTCTTTGTAAGGTTGCTTACTTCAGACAAATCTGTGCAAATGTTTGTGGCATCACTGCAATCCAAAAATGATCCTCGCAACGATAAAGAGAAGCAGTTTGGTTAGTTGGAACTTAGCTTCTTCTAAACTTCTAAATTTGAGAGAAATTTGAACAAGCTTTGCATGTGTATCTCTTGTATCTCTGTAAGATTGCTGGCATTCACAAACCTACAGCTACACATACAGTAAAGCCATGATACGAATACATAGAAAAATATATAGTTATCTGAATCACATTTTTTTTTAACAATAATACAAGATTATAGTGACACTGGGATACTTAAAAGCATTATATTTAAATACAATCATGAATGTACTGTAGGGTGTTACATCAAGAGGATTAGCCAGGATAAATACTTTGCACTGCATTGTGTATAGAGTGTATAGAGTGTATAACCGAGCACGGAACAATGCATTTGGTATCATTTCTAAACAGTCATTCAGACTAAATTGGAATGCGTTAAGTGCAAAATTATTGATGTGAAGTAACAATGAACTACTACAATATAATTCTTACACAGCAACCATGACAATGATGACCGTCAGTTGGTTAATACACATCCTGAAAAGGTTTGGAGTAGTTAAACATTAGATAGTCCATATAGTAAAAGTCATATACTCTCTGCCTGTCTGAAGCACTGAGCTGTGTGAAGTAACGCTGTGTGATGTGCGTGGTAGTCCTCGCAGCTTCAGGGTTTCTGTCCTTGAAAGTAGGGAATGTGAGGTTTTTTGGAGCACCCACTCTCTTTAAGAGGAAGTTAGCTTCTTCCTCAATGGTCTCAAATTTGCCAATGAAATCGTAATCTAGCAGGCATGGACTGCACAGCTGACTTACAGGCTCCCAGTGGATGTCCATGCCAATGGGACGGTGTACATCCAGCAAGTAGCGGATAAACTCCTGAAAAGTGACACCGCTTCCTGTCCTAAGTGCTGATTTAGATGCGTTCACCCTGTACTTGGAGATAATTGGCTTGCCAAACACAGGGTGATAGTATGAGTTTGGGCTCTCAAATTTGTCCCTGAACGCTGAAACCAGACGCTCCATCGGCTCGCGAATGAACAGCACCTTAGTGTAGGAATGGAGGCGCTCAGAAACCGCATCCTGGTCAAGGCTGTCCAGTCGTGTTAGGTGGTTGCCGTAGTGAACAGTGTCATGGTTTATCTTGTGTGTGGTGGACGCAACACCAGCAAGCACCATCAGAACTCGCTTCCAGTTGGAACAGCCTGCTTTGGGCACTTCGCAGTAGAGCAGCTTGTGTCTGTCCTCAACATAGATGCGAGACACCTGGTGTGGTGTTATTGTCCGCGAGATGTTGCTCCGGTATTTCGCACAGACTTCCTTGATCAGCTGATGACGAGTTTTCTGCATTTGGTAGAAGTGCTGCCAACTTTTCGGTGTGGTCTCTGATGACGGCGAGGAGTTGGAGAGGGTCCGGATTGCTGCGTTGGTCTTGAGAAGTTTCCTGTGGCGTTTTGTAACACGATGAGAAACTTGATTTGGTTTGGTCCAATTGAAAGCTGGAAACTGTATCATTGAGGCATAGTTATCATCACTCGGTTCGTCAGGTCTGGACTGTCTTCCCGAATTAACTGAAGCCACTCTGCCTGTGATGTTGCGGTCATGTTGGGCACACAGCTCCTGCAAAGGAAAAACACAGGACAAGAATATGGGCTTGAAGTTATTCAGTCGTAGAGAATCTGATGTTCTTTAATCAGCCACATGATGGCGGAGTTTCCTCACCTACTATACAAAACCTTTCCTCTGCTAAGCCACCTCGGTAATTAATTCAAGATTGAAATATATCTGTGTACTACTGTATACTAATGACATACCAGCACATGGAAGTACCCTTCTGTTTACCAGATATTATCCAAGGTCGCTAATAATCTCTGTCTGTCTCATTTTATCTTCCTTGTGTAGTTATTTTTCCAGCTGTTGTATTTCCATATTCACTGTGAATCCACTACTTCATTAAATAGCTTCTACTTTAAAATTTGGATTTCTTTTGATTATCTCAGTCACCCATGTTGCCTGAGATCCTTGTCCTTGAGCAAGCAAATTTTACCCTGCTTCTGGGATTTGTCATTTGCAAAACCCTGTTACCTTGCGATTGTCGAACAAACTACAATGTCCACGCTGTCCATAGATTCAAACAACTTTGTCTAGTCTGTCTTGGGAGAATTTTACACCTTAAACAGGGG
Organism: Tachysurus fulvidraco; assembly: GCF_022655615.1. NCBI lineage: Eukaryota > Metazoa > Chordata > Actinopteri > Siluriformes > Bagridae > Tachysurus > Tachysurus fulvidraco. The sequence goes on along the minus strand of NC_062530.1, from coordinate 23,672,403 downwards.
CTCTAGCAGAAATTCCTGAACTAATGTTGTGTCCTGAGAACAGCACACAAAGCAAATAAAATAATTCAATTTGATAAAATTTTACTTATATAGCTTAGCTTTTAACAATGGACATTGTCTCACATTTTAAATCCCTGAGATGATATGAGGAAGAAACCTTGAGAGGAAACAGATTCATCCTCATTTTGGGTTGGAGTGAATGATCTTTCCTGGCCTTTGTTTTAACCAGTCAAGCATATGTGAAGCAAACATGATAAAAAGCAATACAATAATATTAATCAGATAACCAACAGGCCAAAGTCATTCAGGTCCTACTGTAGATTTCTTGTTGCAAGTCGGTCATTTTGCATAGCGACAGATTGCATAGCGTCAGCTTCACTATATTAACAGCATTAACTACATGTTGACTGTCTCTTCGAACACCATGGAAGATTCCAGAAATTGATGTAATTACTTTTTAATTCTGCCGACTGGCCAGTTGTCAGTATTAGTAATTAACTGGAAGTGCACCTGTGGCTGTATGTAAATGCCAGCGCCTTGATACCATGGGAAGAAATCCAAACACCTTAGCCAAAAGCTCACAATTCTGATTCCTCCACATGAATTTGTGAGAATCCACACAAAAAAGTGTGTACTATAGTTTTAGGACCAATCATACAGTCTATCATTAAAGAAGAATTAACAAGTTAAAGACGAATTAACTTAAATCTGGAAGTGAAAGTGAGGTGACATACGGCTATGTACCGTATTTGTTCTTTGCGTTTAACCCATCCAAAGTGCACACACACAGCAGTGAACACACACACAACGGGGAGCAGTTAGAGGGGTTCAGTGCCTTGTTTAAGGGCACCTCAGTCGTGGCCAGCCCGAGACTCAAACCCACGACCTTAGGGTTAAGAGTCAGACTCTCTAGCCATTAGGCCACAACTTCCCCTGGTTCAACTGAACCCTAAGGCAACATGTTGAAAAAGCTGAAGGGAATTAGGCACCAAAAAAAAGTACATTCATTATTCAGAGTCCTACATTACCAAGGCAAATAAAGAGCCCCTAATCCAAGACCAACAGAATAAAGTTTGCAGATGATCACCAGGACAGAGACCAAGCCTCTTGGATGAGTCTTTTCTGCTCAGATGATATAATTGTTTGAAGGAAAAATGTTTCTGATCTGAAGCACATCATCCCAACTGTGAAGCATGGTAGAGGTTACCTCATTTTTTACGGGTGTTTGCTGGAAAATAATCAGTTCCACTTCAGAAAATAGATGACCAAGAAAGTTTAAACCTGGTCACAACTTGGTCTACAAGTTCTGACCAGTACAATGCTCCTAGACACGTTCTCGGGTCACGGGGAGCCTGTGCCTATCTCAGGCGTCATCGGGCATCGAGGCAGGATACACCCTGGACGGAGTGCCAACCCATCGCAGGGCACACACACACTCACACACTACGGACAATTTTCCAGAGATGCCAATCAACCTACCATGCATGTCTTTGGACCGGGGGAGGAAAACGGAGTACCCGGAGGAAACCCCTGAAGCACGAGGAGAACATGCAAACTCCACACACACAAGGCGGAGGCGGGAAGCGAACCCCCAACCCTGGAGGTGTGAGGCAAACATGCTAACCACTAAGCCCCCGTGCCCCCATGTAGAATTCTGACCGAAGTAAATCCTAATATCACAATAAAATAATATAAAAATAAACTACTTTTAAGTATTATCGTGAAATAACCGCTACCCTCTAGACATTGTAGACACCTTGACTGGCTCAACACAGGAAATGTATGCTCACATGGAATGGGTGAAAATGTTTTTGTTAAACTTATAGTGTAGCTATATATAATGTTTTATGCAGATTATTTTCTCACCTCTCTCATCTGCCATGTCAAGCCATTGAAATTGACCCCTGAAATAGAAAGACAGACAGCAAGACAAGACAGTGAATAATCAGTGAGTAATAAATCAACCTATTTCCTGCATCATGACATCAGATTTTTCACACGCTTTTATCATGTCGATGTTCAGGGAGAAAGGCAAGACATTTCCAGCTGAAAACTGCAGGCATTAAATGATACCTCCAGCTTAGAAAATAACCTCTGTTGTGTCTGTCACTGAAACCAGTGATACTGAAGATTATAATGGTTGGGGATCTGACCAGGCATTAGTCTTCCTCAGCAGTTCCTTCTTATTCATGATAAACAAGGATAAGGAACTTTGTCCAAACTACATAGGTTTGAACACTGTTGCTGTGAAGGCTCACTACAGCTAGATTTGTGTCGTGTGAACAGCTATATAAAGGGGGAAGAGAGTGCGGTTATCTCTCATCTTCATGTCACTATAATTATGTAGTCATGTTATCTGAACTGCCCAATTCCATTCTTTCGTTTAAAGAGCATTCAGAGAACACAGCAATCCAAGGGTAAGGTTTGAAACTGGACCTTTATTTTAGCATGTCATGTTTGGCTCACCGCTCATAAAAGAAATGAAAACAGAGCACATGCATACACGTTATATAAAGGTTTGTGTGTGTCTGACCATCTCTTATCCCTTCTTGGTCTCTCCACGTACTGCCCTGAACCATGCTCCAACCTGCTACAGCTTGAGATGAGCAATTTTAAACTTTTACCTCTACATAGTTTGAGAACTTTTAGCATATTATTATTAGCATAATAAAAATGTCATAAAATCCATTCAGATGATGCTACAGTAATTAACTTGCAAATTATAGTACGAAAAAAAAAATATTAGAGACGTTTTTTTTTTGGGTGATGAATCTAGTTTAAATTCACTGTAGGGAAAAAGTGCACCTGTTTTCCTAAGAGCATGAAATTAAATAAATAAATAACGCTGATAACCTTCCACATTTATTTACATATTCTAATAAAAGTCTTTTTTTTTTCATACACAACTTCTTAGATAAACCTTTCTCAGGAATGAGCAGCTGCTGTTCTATATTTGAGTGATACCGCTATCGCATCGGATAAACAGAAAAGGCTATAAAACTCCCTGCTACTGTATTATCACACTATTTCTTTTTGGAAATTTGAGGTAAGAGCACCAAATCTACTCACACGTCTAATCGATGTATTTGTGTTACATCTATAATAGCTATAGTTATTTCTTAGATTTGCCAGTCATGCATTTTTTTCCTTCGTTATTCATGGTCTCAAATCAATTCAGTGCTTTTAACAACAGACACAGGCACAAATCAGCTTTACGGCGATCCAGAGGTGAATTTCGAACCGTAATAAAGAAGCCAGAGGTAACATGAGATGGCAGAAGAGTTTTAAATCAAAGAGGATTACACTTCAACATGTCCTGTGTGGTTATTTGTACAAACTGATAATACCAAAGATGGGTTTATTTTTTTCTAATCAAGTGAAATTTCATGCCAGGTTAAGAAGATAGCACATAGTGTTTGGTCTTGGTCCAGACTTAGACTTGTTCTATGTAGCACCATGGTCGTAGAGAAATGTTGTGTCATTTCCCTATGTACTGTGTCAGCTATAAAATAAAAGCTTCTTGACTTGACTAGACTTGATCATGTGTGATGTTAGTGTTCTCCTGGTCTTGCTCTTGCCTTGACTCCATTGATTGTGGTTATGGTTGAGACTCGGTCTTGGCTAAGGTAGCAGTAGACAGTAAACATGAATAAGAAGAACAATGTCAAATATACCGTAAAGCAATCTAAACTTATTTTTGTTGCGTACTTCAGCTTGTTAGGACGCTGGGGTCAGTGCCCAGGGACAGCCATGATACTGTGCTCATGGAACTGAGAGGGTTAAGTGCCTTGCTCAAGGGCCCAACTGTGGCAGCTTGTTGTAAGTGTGTTAAAAGGATGTTTAGGAGAAAAGGATGCATTGGGATGCATTGGGAGTATTGGGATGAACAGCAGCAATATTTCTAGCAATTCTATGGAAGTCTACGACCTCTTGATGAGATTAAGCATGAAGATAAGCTTTGAAGCTCTCAATTAAGCAATAAGTCACAATATTAGTTAAACACCCTACTGTACCTAACCCTTTATGAGTCACATGGATCAGGAATTCCACACACTTCCATACTAACCGTGTAGTCATGTCTCTGTCTGCCTCTACAACAGTGTTGTATAAAGTACTAGAAAGCAATAGTTGGGTAAAAGTACAAGTATCGTAATAGAAAAAGACTTTGGTAGAAGTGAAAGTTACCTTTTAGAATATTACTCAAGTAAAAGTCTTAAAGTATCTGATATTTACTGTACTTAAGTATCAAAAGTCATTTTCTGATATTTAATGTACTTAAGTATTTGAAGTAAAAGTAAAAAGTAAAATGTCAGTGATTTTCAGTAGGTATAAGATCAGGGGCGGTTCTAGGGTTTCATCTTTAGGGGTTTTAGCCCTTAGTGAGAATTTAAAACAATAAGAGTTTTATATTATATATTATATGACTACATAGTAAGGCAAAAGTTATGGCATTATTAAATGGCAAAAGTGGACACCAAAATTTTATGCATGATGTAATGATGCCAGTCTTGAATCAGATCAGTTCATGTATGTGTGTATTCTCTACAAACAGTGTGTCCAATGAATGCAGTCATTAATAAAAAAAATATTCACAAGTAAAATAAATAAATACTTAAGTACAGTAAAGAAGTATTTGTACTCCGTTAAATTACAACACTGCTCTACAGGACGACTGCTGTCATGTCTGTGCATAAGGTGACTGTGGGTCTGCTGGCCCTGCTGCTGCTCTGTTCTGCACAGGAGGTGAGAGACATATATGCATGTACTGTATATCACTGTATATTTATTCATTTGATGGACATATTCTAAACATTTAAGCAATTTTCTGAAGATCATTCACCACCTGCCAGATCAAGCTGGTGAAATTAGTACTGTAGATCCTCTTCATATTCTTCATCATAGCAGAAATAGTCCTTTCTAACAGCACATGCCAGCTTGACCTGTGTCAGGTGCAAGTGTGAGATCATTGTAGAATTATAAAAGGAGCAACTCAATTTTGTTTGCATTCATTACACATTTTTTTTATCTGGTTTTATGTGCTGTCTTTTCGTGTACCGTGGTAAGTCAAGTGCTTTATGATTACTCAATAATTAATATCAATGAACTTCCATACTGCAGGCATCTGCCTTAGTAGCTGTATCTTTCAATAGAACCGTTTTCACAGAACAGCATTTTGAATAATAAGGAACTTTGACAGACATCATAGTCCGCTTCCTAGTCCTCCTAGACGCCCAACGTCTCTGCTGATAAACACAACTGTGCTGCTGATAGCTGGTATCTCATAACTCCTTTAATCACAGCAACGATTTGACCTGGCACATCTGTCAAAACAGTCAAGGACCTTTGGGCTTAATAGTGCAAAATAGCCTTCTAAATGGAGTCAGGTTTTAAATACAGAATAAAGAAAGAATCATTATTCAATATTTTGACTTTTTTTTGTCCGACAGCTGAGGACCCGCTTGCTCGTTTGTCTGTTGGAGAGCGACTCGAGAGAGTGAACAGTAACACCAGTGTGTACACACACAAGCACAACAACTCTCTACCACTGTCATATATCATGCAGTATATTACATAACGAGTCATTATTCTTCACAGCAACATGTACTTTACTTTACATATTTATTAACACCGGTACTTTATATTACATAACACATCATTTGATTATTGATGTGGTAAGAAATAAATTAAAAATTAGGAATATTCTAAAACCTCCTTGTGTTTCATGTGTTAGTTCGTGGTGTAGATGAACCTGAGGTGATCGAAGGAGACATTTGGGTTTATGATGAGAATGAGAGAAATGCTGATCCCTGCACCTCCCGTAATTGCATGTGGCCAAAGTCGAGCGATGGCAAAGTCTACGTACCTTATGTAATCGCCAGTCACTACTGTATGTCAAAGATGTGGATTGTTATTATAGTCCAATCTACTGTACTGTAATATCATCTAATAGTATGTTGTCCTGATCTAATCTAATATCTAATCTAATCTAATCGAATCTAATCTTTATCTATTAATATATAGTTAAAGCATTTTCTACTGTTAATAGAAATTAATTGTGACTCATCTGGAGTCTGAGCAACTAAACAATTCATGCGATCAAATAATATCCTGCTAAAACATTATTACTTAACATCACACATTTACTGTATATTCAAGTAGCACACAGAACAAAGTGCCTAACCAAACAGTTACTCTGTACGCCCTCAGCCGACGGTGAGCGCCAGATTATCCAGCGAGGTCTGGACTCTTTCTCCTCCATCACCTGTATCCGTTTTATTCCCCGCTCCAATGAGAGGGATTACATCAGCATCGAGTCTCTGAATGGGTACGCAGACATATGAGATGTTAAGAGATGCACGACCTATACTCTATACACCATACTATAACTAGTATTATCTATCACTTCAAACATCAAAGCCTATTTCTTACGTAGGTTGCTAAGTAAGAACCTACGAATATTTTCGTAGTCTCTGTCTCTGATTACATTTACATTTACAGCATTTAGCAGACGCCCTTATTCAGAGCGACCTTCATTATCTCATTTTTATACAGCTGAGCAATTGAGGGTTAAGGGCCTTGCTCAGAGGCCCAACAGTGACAGCTTGGTGTACCTGGGATCGAACTCACAACCTTTTGATTGGTAGCCCAACACCTTAACCACTAGACTACTACAGGCCAAATGTAACATTATTGCTACTACACTATTCCAACTATACTGTAAATTGTTTTTAGATCCTTAACATTTGAAAGGTTCATTTATAGATGATCTGGGTAATAGGCTAAAGGCAGCTTCGCTGTATCAGAGAAAAGTAGAGGAAGTCATTCCTGCCTGCTGATATTAAGCTAAATTTAAATTCAAATTCTATTTACACAATACACAATCATACACAGTACGAAAAAAGCCAATTGTAGAGAAAAAAACAAAATAAAGGAATAAAAATAAGGCACGGGTGAATACGATTTAAGAGATTTAGAAGTATCTAACAAAGAATATATCAAAGTAGATCATAAAATATAATAAAATATAATTGAAAATATAATCAGAAAAAATAATCGATAACATAAGTAGTGTAATCAAACCTTTTGACCCGGTGCTAGCATGATGTGGATATTATAGATGATAGACATGCCTACTGATTTTATATACCCTTTAGTAATAGTGCACTGAATATCGTAAGATTTTTACATAGTGTCAAAACACCTTCACATGTGCACTGCCACTTCAATTATCACCACTTTTAACCTGTAATCAGCCTCTTAATCAGTGCTGCATGAAGTCCTAGTCCTAGTATGACACAAAATTTCCCCTTAGGGATTAATAAGGTACTCTACTAGAAAAATGGCTGATGCTTCATAACACTAATAAATCATTTTCTTTTTATAGATGCTACTCTTACATCGGACGTATCGGTAAAGCACAGACCTTGTCCCTGTCTCGTAGCGGCTGCATCTACCATGATACCGTCCAGCACGAGCTTCTTCACGCTCTGGGTTTTAATCACGAACAAACACGCAGCGACCGAGACAGCTACATCCGTGTAGCCTGGGAGAACATTATGGAGGGTACAGACCATGGATTTATATACTGTACTGTAGTAATGTTATCCTTTTTGCTTTTCTTTCCTTCTTCCACAAAACCTTTTTAGTAGGTTTTACTATTAACTGTTTATTTGGGGTGGGGTGGGGGTGTGGGTGTTTTCTGATCAGGAAAAGAGCACAACTTCGACAAGAAGGACACTCTGAACCAGGGAACGACTTACGACTACAACTCCGTCATGCAATACCACAAGTCAGTCAATCACCAAATAATTACCCAGTGTGAGATGTGTGTTTTTATCCTCTGTTGATTACCTTACAAAGAATTTTTCTAGTTGAAGATAAACGCCTTCAAATTTTCCAAGCTGATGAACAAGAACTTTGGGCGTCTCAGAGAGCAGAATTTAGTTTGATATCACGTTACTTGGAAGATAGAAACATTTGTGTTTGTTTTGAAACTTGAGTATAAAATACTGCCCCTAGTAGGTGAGAGAAATACTTAAACCCTTATGTCTAAGTGTCTACTTTCATATGAGCGTCATATCAAGCAGTTGGACATGACACAGACATTCAATACTGAACACAAAAAAAAAACAGGAGCAAATGGATTTTTTGACCTATGGTATAATTCGACTATCTACTTCCTGTTTTGAAGATCGACTTTATTATTTGGCATTTCAGAACTGCTTTCTCTAAGAATGGCCTGCCCACCATGATCCCCATCCCTGACCCCAATGTGCCCTTCGGTACAGCCACTGAGATGAGCCAAAACGACATCATCAGGATCAACCGACTCTACCAGTGCTGTGAGTTTTTCATCTGCACAGCTGAAGCTTGCATTATATCTACTTTTTCTAGTATTTAATGTTAGAGCACGGTCAAACACTTAATCAAACAAGAGAATTAATTCTTCATTAACATTTTAAACGATCTTCTTTTCGTGCAGAAACTTCGGAGTGCCGCAGACGTACCTCGGACCGGATAACTTTAAAGGGATGATGATAAATGCCTCTGATGGTTGTGTTGACAGCTTGAACCTTAACAATAAAACAACTTGCAGTCATTTGTTTCACTCAGTACAGCATTCAATACAATTTTCTCAAAATATGAAACAGACATTATGCCCAGTAAGTCATAATCATATTCTCAGTATCAATCATATTCTCAGTTGTAATCATATTCTCAACCTTCTTACATATTTATACCACCAATTGCCATCCCAATTTACATCAGATCAACAAATCTGTTTAGAAACTGCTCCAGCAGAAATATGGCACTGGTTAATGATCATCTTGCACCAGTGTTTACTTAAAAAGATGCAATTCTCTTTAACCCCTATAATGAAGCCCTAAATAGTAAGGAATAAGGAATAAGTAATATCTCTAAGCAGTAACTTGAGCTATGACATGATCACAATGAAAGCACTGACATGTTCTAACACACACACACACACACACACACACACACACACACACACACACACACACACACACACACACACACACACACACACACACACACATATCCTGTGTAAGTAAGTAGTAATTATATGAGTCAGAAGCTCAGAGTCCATCATTTGTGAAGACACACACACACACACACACACACACACACACACACACACACACACACACACATACACACACACACATACACACACACACACACACACACACACACACACACACACACACACACACACACACACACACACACACACACACACACACACACACACACACACGCTGAGGTCACACTCAATTTTCTGCACTTTAGTAACTGTAAAACGCTTCAGATAATGCACTTAATATAACAGCATAAACTCTACTCTGCAATCAGAAACATAAACATTAATGCATGCTCTTTAACAACAATCCAGGCACTTATCAGGAAGTGAAGGTCACAGTTTGTCCCTCACACACACTGTGACACCACACTGTAAAGCTGTATTATATACATAACATAGCAGAACGTGTAATTATTGTACTGACAGACCAGGCACAAAAACACTGTGCTTAGACCTCCTGTGTGTTATGTCTGCTATGTTTGTGTGCTAACTTACACAGCCTGAGAGGTTTGGAACGAAACTGCTGAATGTTGCAGAAACTGCTGGGAATTTCACTGTTTATCCCCAGACTTACAGTATGTTCAGGTCAAATTCTCACAGTACAACACATTAATATATGTTACAGATATCTCTGTATATGCAAAGCTGAATCTTTCACTTCCTCCACCTCCAAGATTTGCATTACTCTAATTTTACCACTTTGATGCTGTTGAGTGGGGTTTTAAATGTAAAATAAACAGAAAGAAGGATGCATTTCCCTCAAGGCTCCCTGGATAATCCTGGCATATTTACACCATTCTGTGTGACATTTGAGCCACTGAATTAGAGGGAAAAATAGGGTGAATGATGCTGTGTGTGGCATGGACACAAACACAAACAAACACCACATTCAGAAACTATGCTGGTGCTCGCTTTCCGGTAGCCGTAAGAGTCCTTTCAAATATTCATAGCGCTGACATCAATAGAAAGCGTCTAACCTTTGGTGAAATTAGCAGCAAGGCCGAGGAGCTTCAGCGCTCGGGTTCTTCGTTTTCCCACAGGTGGAAGAGCGTCTGCGCTTGAAAGGCTGTCGCACATTGATTTCCAACGACTCAACTATATTTAGATGTTAATGCTGAGATATTGTTGAAACTAGCAAAAGAACAACGTAACAAGCAGCCAATCGTTTTCTGTGCACACGCGTTATGTAGAGCTGTGACTTCAGTCAGAGTAGGAAGAAAATATATAGTGAGATTTTCTAAATTCTGTGAAGATTAGATAAAAGACTCCAGGCTCAAGATTCCTGGCCATAATGTTTCTTCAGTTCCTCGATTACAAACTTAATTCTTTAATGCATTAGGTTTGTGTAATGTTTAAATTACTTTTTATTACTAATTGCATGATTAGTCGCCAGACTCTGGAGAGGGGATGCAAGTGCAGGTCGATTTAAGAGGAACAGACCCAAAATAGCAAAATATCCAAATTAACATCAACAAACAAGCGATCAGGGTTTAGGGGATTTGCTGAAAGGTCAAGGCTGTAGGCTAAGCAAGATTCATGTTGAATACAAAATCAAAAACTAGCCATTGTGTAATTCTTTACACAAAAAAAACCTAAACAATTGCCTTCCAATGTACGAGCTGAAACGGGGGGCTTTTAAACAGTTCTAAACCAAACATACAAACAAGTCAGACACAAATGCAGGGATAATAGAACGAAAATTTGATTTGTTAAGAAAAATAACAAAACTACAAACACATGGAAACACTAAGAAAGACTAGGCAACTGAAATGCAAAATAACAATCACAAACCAGGAAACAAAGCACTTTATACCAAGAGACAAATGACAACGACACAGCAAACAGCAAGCACAAGACAGCAGGTATATATAGAGAGGGTTATTAGTGTAACATAGGGTACAGGTGTGTAGAGGTGGGGAAAGGGAGGAGGGTCGGGCAGGGAAAAGACTGTTTTGTGTAGACACAATACGGAAACAGAAGCACATGGGAAATTAAACAAAACCCTGACATACCGCCCTCTTGTGTTCTGGCAGGAAAATGTCCATAAACAAACAGGCGAGTCCGTGATGTCCACACGGATGTCACGGACTCGCAGATAGAAAGAACGTGGAAAAGATTCCACGTTCTTGCTATCTCCACCTGAGACCATTTATGAACTGAAGAGACTTATCTGAGATGGAGAGGAACACAGCATGCAGACAATGTTATTTCTTATTTTCTCTGCTTTTTTCTTGATTTTTTCAGTGTATCTTGAGACAACATGGACATAAAAAAAAGAAAAGTTTCAGGTTCTACCACAGACAATTCGGGTTTAAATCCAGCTCCAGATTCAGATCGAAGTATTTGGATATTATTATTAGTATTTGTACTGTATATACTGTATATATGAAGAGGAGCGTTACCCTCCAGAGAGAGAAACAATTCCATATTTAATCATCCTTCAGTAGTGACGGGCCGTGAAACAGGGAAAACCACCCTGCTGATACGCACTGGTGTGTGTAACAGACCGTGGGATAATTAACGCTCGAAACACATCTGAAAAGACGACAAGAGAAGCGGCTTTGGATTCAGTGTTACAATGATGCAGAAAATGAGAAGCTTAACAGGCGTATATTAGACTGGGATCAAATTTCAGAGACAAACAGTATGCTTTGACTAGTGTTGGTGTAGATTGCACTTATAAAGCAATGAAGCTAAAGTAATGTGAGTAATTATAGCACGTGATTATTACTGAAACGTATTAAGCTGTGGATTCTTCAGCTCTTTCTAACTCCACATTTATCGGAACTTTTAAGGTGTTAGGTTATGATGAGCTGTAGCCACCGTAGCCTTTTGTAGCCTTTTTGCCTCTTTTACTTGTAGCTTGTGCATCTGTCTCAAGGTTCTGTGCGTTGTGCATTCGGAGATGCGTTTCTGCTCACCGTGGTTGTGAAGTGTGGTTATTTGTGTCACGTTACAGGGCCGGAGGCAGATGCAAAATCAGAAGTCCATTTATTTAAAAAGCAAAATGAAAATTAAGCACCTGTCCCTTATGCTTCTCTAATTGCTTCCCCATTTATACCGGTTGTCTTACGTGTATTATTTGCCTCTTTTCTTCCCATTATCCTGTTTTTTTTAATTGTTGTTGCTTAGTTTTCTTCCTAGTGTTTCCCTGTGTATGTCCTTTGTAATTTTTTTTGTCTTTTGTAAATTAAAACCCCAGTCTGTCTGCTATCATCACATTTGGGTTTGTTTTTTTGTTACCGTGGAGGCACAAGTCCCTGGTGTATAAAGTGTGTGAGTGTAAGACGTTTAAACCTTTTGTCCAACAGAAATTTTCAGACAGCAGCTATCATGTTTAGAGAAACAGAGTAAAACCACTTCGGTGATTATTATTCATAAAGAAAAAATAGGCCTATAGAGATTGTGGAGGATGGAGTGCAAAGACCTTGTGATTCGAGCACCATCGCTAGAGCCACTGTCCCACTACACCACAGGCGCTGCTCCCGACACTTGCTAACTAAAGATAAAACACAAGAGGGGCTTTTTTCCTGCTCTAATTGAACTCAGGGCTGAATTACAATCCTTCAGACTGACAAAAATGACCAAAAAATAAAAAACAAACGGTATTTTGTATCTACAAAATACAAAAAGAAAATTAATAAATAAAAATATACTGTAAACTAGGTGGGACACATGGTGGCTTAGTGGTTAGCACGTTTGCCTCACACCTCCAGGGTTGCGGGTTCGATTCCCACCTCCGCCTTGTGTGTGTGGAGTTTGCATGTTCTCCCCGTGCCTTGGGGGTTTCCTCCGGGTGCTCCGGTTTCCTCCCCTGGTCCAAAGACATGCATGGTAGGTCGATTGGCATCTCTGGAAAGTTGAATGTGTGAGTGAATGAGAGTGTGTGTGCCCTGCGATGGGTTGGCACTCTGTCCAGGGTGTATCCTGCCTTGATGCCCGATGACGCCTGAGATAGGCACAGGCTCCCCGTGACCCGAGGTAGTTTGGATAAGCGGTAGAAAATGAATGAATGAATGAATTATAAACTTTCCAGTAATAACACATCTGTTAGTCAGTTATTCCTCTCACACCAGAGCTATTTGCTGTATTATCATTTCCAGCTCTGAAGCAGCTGTCTGGCTTGATGTGGCACGTGTTCTGAGATGCTAATTTTGAAGGATTTGGTATTTGGCATGAATGTACTACAAGATTTGGGGCTGGATTTGGGTCTCTTAATCCTCCTACTCAGTAGAGGAGATCCAAAGGTACTGTATGAAGATGGATGTGGATGTTTATCCTAGCGTTGTTGCTGAAACTACAGTACAACATGCATTTTACCACAAAAACGTCTTTCTGATTCCTCATCCATCATCATCATATGAAAATCATACATTGTGCTGTTGGAAAAAGGATTCAATTCAATTCAATTCCATTCAATGTATTTTTATAACTCTTTTAACAATAGACATGGTCTCAAAGCAGCTTTAGAGTAGTATAGAAACGGAATAACATTTGTAAATTTTAAGGTTAAATTTATCTATTTATCTACTGTATAACATTTATTTCTAATGAACAAGCATGACACGACGATGGTGAGGAAAAACTCCCTGAGATGATATGAAGAAGAAACCTTGAGAGGGACCAGATTTTGAAGTGAACCTCATCCTTATTTTGGTTAAACTGGACAATAAATAATATAAATGTAAATAGTGTCTTTTGTACTGCAGTGATGTTCATTTCATTTTTAATCTGCTTTTCATCTGCATTTCATTTCTTGTTTTTCCCAGAAGTGAACATTAACCGGGTTGGACATCATGACCTTGCCCACCTTTTCCAATTCATCCCCTCGTTGTCTATATAATTTCCAGTGTGTGTTTGTTTGTGTGTGTTTGATAGTGTGTATACATATAATCTGCTTTAAAAGCAAGGATGTGATTGGACAGTGTGACAGCCACCATGAATAATGAGACACATGAATGAATGTTATAGGTTTTGGGGGTAAAAGCTAACTGTGTTACTGTATTTAGTGCAACAACGAATTATGTCATTTTGTCATTCATTCATTCATTTTCTACCGCTTATCCGAACTACTCGGGTCACGGGGAGCCTGTGCCAGGCGTCATCGGGCATCGAGGCAGGATACACCCTGGACGGAGTGCCAACCCATCACAGGGCACACACACTCTCATTCACTCAGACACTCACACACTACGGACAATATTCCAGAGATGCCAATCAACCTACCATGCATGTCTTTAGACCGGGGAAGGAAACCGGAGTACCCGGAGGAAACCCCCGAGGCACGGGGAGAACATGCAAACTCCACACACACACAATTCGGAGGTGGGAAAATCGGACCCCAACCCTGAAGGTGTGAGGCGAACGTGCTAACCACTAAGCCACCGTGCCCCCCCTCCCGTCATTTTGTAATTGTAGTTATATTATCTATAAAAGTTCCTACTGTAATGGAAACACCCCCCCCCCCCATATGCTGAAGTTAAAGAATGTATCTGCAGAGTTTAATTGCAATTAAAAAACACACAAGAGAGAGGCACAGTTGCAAAACCAAACAGGCAGAGAAAAAGTAATCAAAATCCAAAACACAATCCAAGTAACGGGCAAGAGAAAAAGATGGCAAAACTCAGGGACATGGGAAAGCAACAGGAAACAAACAATAAACAGCTTGGTATGTAGCAGGCTATAAATAGTTCAGAAAGAGCTGAAGTGAGAGCTTGCCATATATAGAGTCAATATTCTAAAGAGGGCTCCCCCTGGTGGTTAGAAGGAGGCATAGCAGGGGAGATTGTCACATCTACAAAGTTCTTCTAAAGAAGTTCATCACACTTGGAGCTGTTTCTGAATCACAAACCCTCTATTTAGGGTTTATTGTACATAGTATATAGTAGTTATATAGTACTGTAGTTAGGGCTCTACACAAACCTCTGAAGCACAAGGTTCTACATACTATACAGTCATTAAAAGTTCCTCAAGAACCATCGACTGGTGGATTGTGGTTTAGAAGCATAGCCAGCAATATACAGTAGTTCAAGGTCATATACCAAGAACCTGAAAAAATATTGTAGCAAAGCTGATAAAGTTATGAATAATTAAATAAGGCCATAGCTATAGCTTTTTTAAATATGCTCCCTATTTTTTTTTTTTCAGATCCCAATCATATTTAGCTGCAGGTACATTAGCTAACTGAGTTCACAGGATTTCACAGATTTTTATTTCATGATTTAACTGACAGCAGGTCTTCTTTAAAAATGACAAACAGAAACAGAATGTTTAAGTGAATAGATAGAGATGTACATTTATTTTTAATACAAATAATCGATTTGTATTAAAAATACAAATGCCTTTCATAAAAATGCAGAGCCTTTCATACCTAATAAGTATAGAGTGCCTGATACACTGAAAAGAAAAATTCAACTGTGTGTGAGAGAGAGAGAGTGAAAGAGAGAATGAGAGAGAAAGATAGAGATAGAGAGAGCGGTGGTATGGAGAACCTGATCAAGCAAAGCCATTTTTTTCTTTTTCCTTCTCTGCAGTGAGAATAAAGGAGGGAGTTCATTAGTGCTTCTCTATTTATACTTCTTTCTTAGTGCCGCTCATTGTGGGTTTTTTCCTCCTCAACCTGACTAATTAATGAGGAACACCGTGACAGGTGACTTCTACTTAAAAGTCTTTCTGCACCTCTCGCTCTCATCTTTTTCATTTTACGCTTCTTAATCCTGTTGATGAGAGAAATATTATTCACGCTCAGGGGATGAATGTATAATTCACTTTCTTCTTCATTACTGTCAGTGAAATTATTTCTTCATTTTACGCCTCCAGGCCCTGAACCCGAACACGCATCCATGAGCCTCGCTCCTGGACAGGCCTGTAGGTTTTTTCTACTTTTATTACACTGCTTTTTTTTCTTTTTCTTTTATTATTATTCTTGAGAAAAGGGTAAAAATCACTCACACCTAGAAGGAAGCTTTAAAGGAAATTTTACAGCTGATAATCATCATTCACTCATATTCTTAACCTTTGTATCTTCATCTCTCTCAGTAAATCATCTGATTTTACATGCAACTAATTGATTATTTATTCTTTTATTCTCTTTAATAGTTCCTCCGTTGCAGGCAGTCATGCGGAAGCTTGTTGTGTGTATTATATCGAGCTGTACGGAAGTCTTAACTGGCAATGCATTACATTTTTCTGTTTTATTTTCTCATTATCTCCACATAACCAAAGTTGTTTTGTCGTGATAACGACTTAATGCTTCTCCTTCAGCGCTATTAATGCTCCGTATCTAAAAGCTGCGCCTCTACAATATACTTGTGGTGAGTTTAACTGTGCTTTCAGAAACAGTGGCTGGATTAACCGCAGAAGGGTCGCTGTATTGTCTTCGATGATAAAGATGCAGACATCACAGCGAACTTCTCAAGGGTCAAACACTTATGTGGAAGTCGTCAGTCGCATGAGTCCCTGATTAAAGTAAACGCATATGCGATCATCCGTGATGCTGCGTTACTGGGACTTTACTACCTATAGGACATGTTCTTATGTCCAGATCAGAAGAAAAAAGTCGTGATCTCTACAAAAAATACAACAACAACATTTGTTATGTCAAGATAACAAGAAAATTAAGTCATGATCACGAGGAAGCAGCTCGTCATGGTGAGATCGTAACAAAATTACGTCATGATCACAAGAAAACAGCTTGTTGTGAAACATCGAGATCACGAGAAAATTAAGTCGTGATCATAACAAAAAAGAAAGGAAACATATAATAACTCATGCTCTTTAAGGACTTCTGTAAGCTGCGACTCATCGGTGTACAGTATACAGAGACACTTCAGAGCAGTCTATATTCTACTAAACCTGGTTATTTTCCTGTCCTCTAGGGAGGGGACACTGAGACGACGGGAGAAAGACATGAAGTAAAAAGCTCAGGGGAGTGTACTTTCTTTCCTGCCATAGATAACAGTTCTGATCCTCATGCTGCTACATGCTGGGAATCGGTCTCTTAAAATTACACTGAAACAAAACTCGTGACCTTAAACTAATTGTGCGTGAGGACAGAAGGGCAAAAAAAAAGTTACAAAGGATTTTAAAGCTGGAAAATCCTCACTTGTCCCAGTAGTTTCTGACAATTTGTATTAAAGATAATACCACAATCATGCCTCATAACACTGTTGATTAATATATAATATATAAAATATAGCAGCTCTCTATATAATGACTAATTAGAAATAGATTGAAAAAATAAGTCAGGGTATGGAAACGGGTCAATGTATGGAAACGGGTCAGGGTATGGAAACGGGTCAGGGTATGGAAACGGGTCAGGGTATGGAAACAGGTCAGGGTATGGAAACAGGTCAGGGTTTATGTCACCACCCTGCTTGAGAGTTTACGTTCACAACATTTGGCTGAAGCCCTTATCCAGAGTGACCTACATAAATGATTTTATTGTCTATCAATAAATGCATGAATACAGGTTCACTAGGACACAGTGAACCCCGAGACCACCTGAGAGTATCCGAGACCTGAGAGGGTCTTGGGAAGGTCTTCTTCAGATTAAAAAAGCCTTACCAATTTTCTGCCATACTTATTGCTGATCATTTATCGCCAATCATTTAAATATATATTTTTTTCACTCCTTGTGATCTAGCACCTAAAGCTCCTACGTTCTCACCGCTGTGGCCTGGGATCAATTCCTGGGAAGGAAACCAAACACAGCCACTAAGGGTTTAAACTTAACTCTGAGTGCTTGTCCCAAACATGGATAAAATTGGAAGGTTCCAATTAGGGATCGGAAAGGGCATCAGGGGTAAAACCTGTTCCAAAATCAAACATGTGTGAATCGGATGGTCTGCTCTTGCATGTCCAAACAGGGAGCAGCCAAAGAACAACATTACATTTTTTCTTTCATCTGACCAGAGAACACTGTCTTTGTCCAAGGTTTTTGTCCAAGTGCAAATGTCTGTCTGGCCTTTTTTCTACCAGTCTTCCAGACTGCGCTGAAGTATCACTCTTTTTTCTTTGCTAGATGTTGTCTCTAACTCAGTAAATTAATTTTGTTGTTCTCTTGAGGTTTAGGTTCTCTTCTGAGTTGGTTTGTAATCTGAAGATTTTTATATTTGCATACAATTGTTTGTACAGATGGTGGTGGTAGCTTTGGTAGTTGCTTAGAAATTGCTTGTAAGTGGCTCTGGGTTTCTCTGGATTCCCCAACGGCATCAAGACACTGACCCTTAAATAAAGCCACATGTTTGTACTCAATTAACTCTTAATGATGAATATTTGCCAATCAGAAGCTTCAATAAGTCATTATTTCTGGCATGTTCCAGACTGTTTAAAGAGAATGTCCCACTAGCATTCTGAAATGGTGAATTAAAGCTGTCGCTGTTCGATTGTTCTGAAATGAACAAAGCCCTGACTGAAACGTCTTTAGTAAACCTTTGCATCACCTGTAGGCTATAAGTCAGTTAGAATGTGTTTGCCTTTGTATCTGTATGTAATGGGATTTTCAGCACCGGATGGATCACATTAAGGAGGCAAAGAAGAGCATCACTTTTCTCTGGCTTTCCCTTTTCTTTTTTCTTTTAATTTTAAACTTTACTCCCTTCAACAATGAAGAACTGGCATTAATTTCTCCTCATGCTCTGAAAGCAGGGGAACAGCAGGCTTGATTTCTCCTACAGTTTCTGTAGTTGAGTCACCGTCAGTCCTGAAGTGAGAACTGCGTACTGTAAATGGATGAGGATCCCATGCAATTACTTCTGGATCTTGGTGCATCAAGCAGAAATCATAAATACAGCCTGAATAAGCATTGAAGATGAGAACTCATGAGTATTGCTGCAAAGTGCTCTTAATTAAAATGAATCTAGTTCTGTCTTTCCTTCCTTTCTCATACCTCTTTTTTCCTTCTCTACTGTTACTGCGATGTATCTTTAAGACGGATACCGTACATTTTGTATGTATAACATCACAAGAGAAAACCCCTCTCCTCTTCACATTTCTCATTTCTACTTTAATACCATGGCCGAAATCTCATCTCAATCTTATCCAGCCTAGAGAGAGAGAGAGAGAGAGAGAGAGAGAGAGAGAGAGAGAGAGAGAGAGAGAGAGAGAGAGGAAGAAAACAAGAACGAGAGGGAGACAGAGGGTGTGTGTGTGTGTGTGTGTGTGTGTGTGTGTGTGTGTGTGTGTATGAGAGAGAGAGAGAGAGAGAGAGAGAGAGGAAGAAGACAAGAACGAGAGGGAGACAGAGGGTGTGTCTGTGTGTGTGTGTGTGTGTGTGTGTGTGTGTGTGTGTTTGAGAGAGAGAGAGAGAGAGAGAGAGAGAGAGAGAGAGAGAGAGAGGAAGAAGACAAGAACGAGAGGGAGACAGAGGGTGTGTCTGTGTGTGTGTGTGTGTGTGTGTGTGTGAGAGAGAGAGAGAGAGAGAGAGAGAGAGAGAGAGAGAAAGGGAGTGAGAGGATAGAGACAGAGAGAGAGTGAGAGAAAGAGAGAGAGAAAGTTAAAGCAAGAGTGAGAGCGAGAGGTAGTGTGTGTGTGAGAGAGAGAGCATTAGAAAGAGGTAGAGAATGTTTGAGAGAGCCCAAGAGAGGGCGAGCAAGATAGAGAGAGAAAAAGAAAGAAAGAGCAAGAGAGAGAGAGAGAGAGAGAGAGAGAGAGAGAGAGAGAGAGAGAGAGAGAGAGAGAGAGAGAGCGAGAGCATGGTAGCAATGCTCCTAAAGACAGGATGAATCTGTGAATGTCTGAATGAGGTTCCCAGAATAGCAGAGACAGAAACTGTACATGGGGATTGTTTTTAGATGAATCTTTTCACACCACACATGACCTACTGCTTTTGTTGGTCTGAGAGTCTGGATATTGTTTCAAAAGTCTTTAATAAAAGTTTTTGGGTGTCATTTTCGACAAAAAGAAAAAAGTAAATGGGAATAGGTAATAGAAAAATACAGAAAGTTATTGGTATTTGTTTCTAGGTTGAAAAGATTTCTGATGAGGAACATCTGATTCATTCCTGAAGGAATAGTGCATGTAGATATCTTAGGATGGATCACATTACTTTTTTGCTTCCCTAGGGGTATAATTCCAGTTATCGAAACTCTGCCTTCTAACACACAAATATCTGAAAGTGCAAAGGCAGCAAGTAAGCAGCCTTTTTTCCTCAAGCTTACAAAGTCATTCTGTTATAAAAATCATACCACCGTTTTATTGGATTGTCCTTTAAGGCTTAATAATCTACAACAGCAGCTCTGACAGTAGTGCAGCTGCTTTATATTAACGTGCTCATCCCAATAATATATGGTTTCTATAGTAACAAGTGATTCTCACTGACTTCTACAGTATGATGGATGTGCCACATAATCTAAACCTGTGATTGTTGATATGGTGTTTTCACTATTGTAAGTAGATGTCTATTCAACATTTAAAGAAGAAGTTGCAAAAAAGTCATTGATTATTTTCCTTCAACAGCAAACACGATTCTATAAATCGATATATACACGTTTGTGCTCAAAACAGCAATGGTATATTGATGTAGATGGACACGAAGAAGTGTTTACAATGTGTTCTACAGTTCTAACAGAAAGGGCACCAGAGGCCTGTGGTCATAACGGTGCCGTTAGCTGTTCATGATAAGATCATCACATCACACAAATGATGGCTAAATTATGCCATGCCCTGGTCCTTTACACACGAAGAAGAGGGATTGCACAGTTGGCTTTAAAAGCTTAGTTAATAACAAGCTGCAGTTAATACTTACTAGACTTCATTGTGCTCTTTATTGCCACTTCAAACAACATTCACATGATGGGCATAAAAGTGTAAACACAATTCGCACTACGCAATTCGCACTACGCAATTTGTCCTCTGCAAATGATCCAAAATGTAGCTGCACGACTTGTTTTTATCCTGCCTAAGTTCTCCACATCACTCCACTGCAGTGCTCCTCCATTGGCAAAACACTGATGCTTACTGTATCTACAAAGCCAAAATTGGACTCTTACCTCAAACCCTCATCACTCCTCGCACCGCACCGCACACCCTCAGAGCTACCAGTAATGCCCGATAGGTCCCCCTATCTCGCAGGGTAAGAAGTAAGTGTACAACTTACAAGACTCTTTTCTGTTCTGGCACTGAGGTGGTGGAATGAACTTCCCCTAGGGACAGTCCAGACAGCTGAGTCAATGACGTTTGAAGACCTTCTTCATGAAATACTTGAACTAGGCTCATGGTATCTTAAGTCTGTAACCAATTGAACCAGAGTTAATGAACAGAAATGCACACAACTATTGTGCAGGTGCGCATGCACCCCCAAAATAAAAAATGCGTGCTGTTAATATGCTCTAAACGCTCGACGTCGTTGACGGGCGTTAATGCACAGTCGCCATTTTAGATTGATTTAGATTGAGGTTAATACTGTGACAGATGTCCAAAAAACAGCAAACTTTAAGTAGCTTCTTTGGCATTCCGATACCTCAAAAGATGTCAATGTCGGTACGTACAACGGCATTTTACTGAATCTACGGCAAATGGTTGCGATCTTGGATTCCCTTGTGCATGTTCTGTGCACTGCACACACCCTTGAGAACTGCGGGAAATCAGCTAATCGGGGGTGTCCTATTGTGTGACGTTTAATCGATCTGTTGTCAAGCTATTACAGTTTTATTTATTCAGAGGTGGAGCAAAAAATATACAAGTGACTCCACTATAGAGAATGCATGTTTTTAAAGCAAGCAGGAAAGTGATTGGCAGCATCTTCTGTGTATGACTTGGTCAGAAGGTAGTTAATACAAGCGATCCAGATTGTTACTGCAACAGTAACAGTAACAGTAACAGTAACAGTAACAGTACTACAGCTTGGAGATGTCACGCTTGCCGGTCTTCAAAACTTGAGAGCCCTGTAATTTCATCAGGTTAAATTAGCACACAGGTAAAAATACACACACAAACTATAAATAACATAAATCTTTGAGAGTGAGAGACTTTGTGGAAGCTCAGTTATATCCAGCCCACCGCTCATATGAATAAAGAATAAAGTGAATTTCAGCCAAATGTTCAAAGCAATTAATTAATTCCTTTAAAGCACAGTGCCAGGTTTATACATAGATTATAGATAAAGATTACACAGCTAAGAAATGCTTCACTACAGAACCGTGTTGGATTTGGATAACTCCACAGTTATATACAGATACGGTACGAGAAATTCTATTTCTATTCTAACTTTTCCTATTGTTGATTTTTCACTTATTGTTTGGGCTTTTATAGAAGTCACAAATTAACACTGAATCACATGCAAAACTAACCCCAAATATCTATATAATTTGAATATTTGACTAAATTATATATCTATGCATATAGTGTCACTTCAGAATAGCATCTCAGAATTCATTTGGTCCTTACCAAGATATAAAAAAACAATCCTACAGAGAGAGATGGAGTGAGACACAGAGCGAGAGAAAGATCTTTTTATATTTATCTCTGCCAGACATGCTGCTATTTTTCCCCATCAGCTGAACCTGACAACTTTCCTTGACAGAACAAAATGGCGCATACATTTTTTCTTCTCAATTAACGATTACTCGAGCAATGGAGCTCGCCGACATTGGCTGGTCTTCAGCAAGCTAAGTTCTCAGTGTGCTTTGTGCAGTTTGCAGATATCTATGATTTCAAATCTCTTTTATCCAACAAGCAGCACGGAAACAAGCTACAGTGCTAATCTTGCTGTGGAAAAAGAGCATAGAAGTAGAAAAGGGATATGTTATGTTAGCATACTTTGGCCAAATACCCATATCTTCTGTGAACATTTATATATTTATGCTTGGCGGATGCCTTCATCCAGAGCAACTTACATTTTTATCGAATTTTATACAACTGAGCAATTGAGGGTCAAGGGCCTTGCTCAGGGGCCCAGCTGTGGCAGCTTGTTGTACCTGGGATTTAAACTTGCAACCTTCCGATCAGTAGTACAACACCATACCAACTACAACATGCTCTACAACTATAACGCTTTGCTTAAATTTCTAGTCCCAATTAATTTCAATATTAATAAAATCTCATACTTTACTGAACAATTCATGTAGTTTTTCTGGCAGCCAGACTCCAGAAAATCTCATGATAGAAAAATGCTGGTTAGCTCATCAGAGATCATTTGATCAGTCTGGTACAGACTAAAGTAAAGACTTTGTCATTATATAAGAGCTGGAGAAACTCTGAAAGGGCAGAGGACACTGTTTATAAATGCAAAGTTATAGGAAAAAAATTCATGAAGGATCTTTCTCCACAGGCCAAGATGCTAATACTGTCCTCAGTAGCATTTATAGATTGCAGCCTATATGATCTGCCCAAGTGTCCCTGAGCCTTCCAGAAGGAGCCGGACATATTGTGTGTTGGTGTGCTTGCTAAAGTAGTGTGTCATGTATCTAGAAAGCAGTGATTCAGAGCTGTTATGACTCAGTTGGTGTGAATCAGAGGTGCAGATTAGTTGCAGGAAACAGTCGGGAAGACTCTTAGAAACATTGCATTCTCCTCTACTAATATTCAATGATGAATTCAGAGATGTTGAGCCATTTCTGAACATCAGAAGGTTCAGGAGCTGAGGTCTGCTGTGTGGGCTTACAATCTGCTTTCACTGCTGTTTCACTCAAACAACAAGTGTGAAGATAAATAGCTTGCTAATTCATGCACAAAGATTTAACAATGGAGTTAAACACACTGTCTGTATTTATTGCCTGGATAAATATTGATGGTTTTGAGCACAGCAGATGGTCCAAGCTTTGGACACTGGTCAGGTCAAAAAGTTTATAAGTGAGCGTCTGTCTTCTTTGCAGTAGCCTGCATTCGTTAGAAAAGCAAAGCCACCTTGGAAAAACATATCCACTGGTTAGGCTTCATACAATATGAGTCAATGTTTAAACATTACATTTATTAAGTAAAAGATCAGACTGATGATTCAAACACTCATCTCAACCTCAATCACGCTGCCGAGAATTTCTTCATGGTTTGTGTGTGTGTGTGTGTGTGTGTGTGGGGGGGGGGGGGGGGATCACTGGAAAGCCAAAATACCAAATACCAAATATTCATGGTGACATGAGGTATTCAAAGATTGAGCTTGGTAAAGACCTTCTACAGCCTCAACAAGCTTATTTTGTAAGGTGGTTCCTATGTGGATAAAGCTGGATTTTATAAGGTCAAGCCCTCCACTTCTCAAGTATCAGCATGTTTTTTCACAAAGACGAGGCAAGGAGGTCTTCTATACTCAGTGAATTATAGATACACACTGTCTTTGCTTTTCTCAACTCTGGAAAAGCTCAGAACAGCCACCAATTTCACCAAGCTCAATCACTGAAGGTGCTCAGGTCAACGTGAATGTTTGATTATGCAATATGGACGGAACAATGTCCCCGCTGTAGTCTTGGACTTCCAAGCCCAGGGATTGACCTGGATAAAAATCTTGTTTAAAGGGTGGTCTACTACTGCTGATGTTTGAGTTAATATGTAATAGCACCAAATAGATTATATAACATTATAGCAGCTAATCTGCAGCTAACCTACTGTAGCTTGAACTACTTTTGGGTTCACTAGCAATTAAGGCCTTAACATAGGCAGAACAAACCTTTACTTTTTATTTCCCCTAAAATGATCAGACAGAAAAAATAGCTTTCACCTTTTTCATCATTACAGTATATCTTCTTCTTCAGCCCACACAGCAGAGTTTTGTGTTGGAAACAATAGCTGATCTGCCCCTTTGTGTTATTTTGCAGGTCTCATTGTGAATGACCCACTTTTACAGTGTGGTCTGTAATGTTCTTGTACAATTTGGCACACATTTGTCTGTTCATGTCTCTCTGCATGGGTTATCTCTTTCTTAAAGTGCACAGCAACAATCAGCACTATTACTGTACCATGCATTTCTATCATAAGTTCCTTTCTCGTTATCCAGCCAAACTGTTCAAGTTTTGAAAGTCTGAGAAGTATCACTTTGGTGATGTTTAAAATTTGAGTTTCTTTTTTAATCTTCAGAGATTTCTTTTCCCCAGATGAAGATTTTCATTTACTCATTTTCATTCATGCCAGGCTCTGTAAGTTCACATCATAATAGCCCTATTACCTGTCACTACCTCTGTGGCAATGACAGTGACATTTCAATGAAAATTTCCATCAGCTCATGAGCCATGAGGTCCAAATTGATGCTTCCTGAGATGTTAAAATGCTGTTAAATCACTGTGCAGCACTGATAACAATTCCCCAACTCCCTTATTTTCTGCATGTTAGTTCATCACATACTTCATTTTCTGTCCATCTACACTAGGTAACATTACTACACTACACTAAGATAGCCTGCAATGTCCTTATAAAAAACAGATTGACAGATTATACTGTATCTAATGACCTTGCTGCATATACAGTATTACCATATTGTCATATATTCCTATAGTCCACATCCTGTCTTTAGCTCTACTTTAGAGTCAACAGAGGTCAGGGTGCTTGGGCTGATGTGGGGATGATGTTGTTTCTCCTTGACAGCAGCCCTATAGGTTTTGCAGTGGTGCTCTTTACTGCTGAGCTCATACTGAAGATATTCTGGTGAATTGTCTATATAAATGTAAAAAACTTCCAGTGATGAATTAGTTGTTCTGTATATATACAGATTACAACCATATCATGCTGAAAATGATGGTGTACTTCATTAAACTTCTTTGAGAGTTTTAGGGATGCAAGGGATGGAGAGGGATTCTAGAGAAACATGTTAATGATACAGAAGTCCCTACCTTGAATATGGTTACATGAGGCCTACCTCATACTTGAGCCAGACCTTAGGGTGGTGTCCCCAGCCTTGAATGGGAGGATGGGAGGATCCTTTTGGTTTGAGGGGAGGGACACATAACCTCTGTAACTTGGAATATTATTCCCAAATAATGGATAAAGAAAGCATTGAACTTACAAATTTTATTTTTAATAAAACTGTTTTATTTGCCAAATATTTTTATTATTAAATAGTTAAATAGATAAATATACATTTGTGTTCATGTGTTTAACATTGTTAAAACATGGCTTCCTGATGCAGGTTGAGAGTCATATGGGATACACACACGTCATGCACAGGTGAACCGGATCATACTGAGCCTTATCTAGAAGTTGTCTGAAAGTTGAAATCGCCAAAGGACCTGTGCAGTGCCACAAAAAGCTGAAAGATTCTTTTTTTTTTAACCACAAAAACACATCCTTCTTCCTTTGGGTCCCTTGAAAGTGAACAAAGATTTGCAGGAAAAATATTTCCGAATTTCTCTGCTGTGTGATTGAGAGCTCTGAGGGCATTTGATCTCGAAAGATCTTTAACGCAGCAGTGCAAAGCAAGTTTGATGTGACAGCTCACTGACTGAAATGTTTCCTCTAGAGAGGAAAGGCAGCACCAGACACTCACACAAACACACACACAGCATCAAAATGTACGACTTTACTTTCAGCATGAACAACAGTAGCAGCCAAAGTAAGGCTAACTTAAATATCTGGAACAGATTGTCACTATGTCTGATTAAGGGAATATAAGAAACCAAGCTTAATGTATTTAGAAGCAACTTTAACTGTAAATACAGGATACTGATTACAGGTTGATTTGTAGTCTGCTCATCTCAGAGCAGAGTGTAGATCCCCAGAGAGAGGATGCTGGGAGGTTGTGTGTTTATTTATAAAGCCTAATAAGCCTAATTGGTAAATTAGTGCTGTGATTGATCCAATATTGAGTGTCTGTGGAGTGAATGAGCTCTTCAAATATACAAAGCAGCAAAATGCTTTGGAATATCTATATCTATGTATTAAATAAATGTATATATATTTATAAGCCACCAGGGGGTCCAGAGGCAGGATCCCGCACTCTCGTTGCCACGGCCCGGGTTCGATTCCTAGCACGGTGCTAACACAGCCTCTGAAAAGTTAACTCTCAGTGCCGGTCCCAAGCCCGAATGAAAATGGGGCGGGTTGCGTCAGTGTCACGATGGGACACGGTGAGACAAAGGCGAGTGAGAATCCAAATTCAGTTTAAAGTTTTAATAAACAAAACACAAATGAACAGGCAGGCAACATGGAACAAAACAGGAAACGGGAACATGGACATGAACACACCACATACCAACAACGACTAACACCAGGGAAGTGAACAAACAGAGTAAATGTAGTATACAGGAACCAGTCACAAAGCGGAGACAATTTGAGACAAAGACAAAACACCTGGGGAAGAGATGGAGTGCAATTAGTGTCCATGGTAACAAATGAGTGGGCGGAGCAAACAATTAACAGAGCAAGGCAGCAGACAGAAACAAAGGAAAACACAAACAGACTCATTACAGTCAGGAAGGGCATCCGATGTAAAACCCATGTCAAATCTAATATGCGGATCACATGAACAGGGAGCAGCCCAAAGAAAAAGATGTGTGAGTGTGTGTGTGTGTGTGTGTGTGTGTGTATATAAACTATATGTAATTTAATGGCAATTAATATGGAAATATTCAGAGTTATATATTGTGCGCACAGGAAGTTGGGTACTAATGATATAAAACCTATGCATTTGTTCCTTTAATGTATGTATGTACCTGAGTATAACAGTTATATGTCCACCTGAGTGAATAATCAGTAGTCCATTAGTCTTGTGAGTCTGTCTGCTCATATGATCAGTTTATGATAAAAAAAAAAAAAAAACACGAAACCTTAGATCACTATCCTTAATCTTGAAAGTATTTCAGTCTGTTTATCTGAAACTTCTACTGCCGCTCTCTGTGCTCTGCTATGTGTGTGTTCATGTCCGTGTGTGTAATTACATAGCTTCCCAGTCGACCTTAAACCTAAATGCCAGGCTCTGACTCACTCGGCTCTAATTCAATAATTGTCAATTATGGTGGATGTGTGTGATGTGTTATTTCACAATGCTCGATATGGCCTTGGCAGCTCTATACAGCTCACAGACCTGTCATTAAGACACTCAGAGCTACAGATAAAGCAACACTTGGCTTATAACAATAACCAGGCTTCAGGAGGAGAAGGATTAACTGAGGAGCAATCCATTTTCTGTCCTCACAGTGCAAGACTGAAAGCAGAATGAGATAAAGCACAAAGGAAATGATGCTTAGATCTATTCTAATAAAATTCAGTCCTGAGATCTCCAGGATAATAACATTAAAAGTTCAATAAAGACGTTTACAATCATAGAATTAAAATGATGTCTGTGGTGGTTTAAATGTCAATGAGGCACATTGGTACGGAAGTGTACCATTAGGACAAAAAAAACAAACAAACAAACAAATATATATATATATATAGCCATATTGTTTCATTTGCATGTACAGTTCATATAAACAATCTATGCACCCTGAAATTGTAGGTCTTTTTTATGTAAAATAAATAAATAAATGTAATAAATGGATAAACCAACCAAAAAATAAAAAATAGGGATGTTACTAGGATGCATTAATGTGCACACTCTTTAATAATGACACATGAGTATACTCAGAATTAACCAATCAGATTCAAACATAGTTTTCTTTACATTGTCTTGGTTTCATCTGATTGCTAAAACTATGTTCAGGACACAAAAGAATTTCCAAAGCATGAAATATACCATGGAACACTAAGAAGGTGTCAAACAAAAGATTGCAAACAGTATGTCCTTTCAAAAATAACAAAAGGACGAGAAAAAAAAATCAGGGAGGCTGCCAAGAGACCTACAGCAACATTAAAGGAGCTGCAGGAATATGTGGGAAGTAGTGTTCACTTCTTGCATGTGACAACCGTCTCTTTTACGTATATGTCAGATATGGGGTGGAGAGATAGCATGAGACAAAACGTCAGCTTAATTCATTCCCAAACCATGTAGCAAAATGCATTAAGGTTTAAAGGTAGAATATTTTGGGCATCATACTATTAGATAAAGTGAAACATGGTGCTGGCTGCATCATGCAAGGGCTGCTTCTCTTCAGCTGGATCTGGGGCTGTAGAGGGCTCAGAATACTGATCTATTTTCACACAAAACAAGGAGACCTTTGTTAAACTGCTGAAGTGTCACGAATGTGGGAATAAAATGGACCCAAATGCAGAATAGCCAAATAAACGGTGTTTAATAACAAAAAAACACGAAACATAACACGGACTAGAGACAGGACAACAGGACAAAACAACAGTAGACAACAGTAGATTCCGTGCTGCACAAGGCAACGCGGCACAGTTAAATAGACAAAAAGGTAATCACAATGGGAAACAGGTGTGTGGAGACGGGAGGAGCAGACAAAGGCGGGGCAGACACGTGACGAGGAACATAAACAAAACGCACATGTCCTAACATGAAGAAAAAAAATCACTCTCCTGCATTACATTATGTTACATTTATTGCATTTAGCAGACGCCCTTAATGCTGAGCTTCTTACGTTTGTCTCTCATTTTATACAACTTGGTAGTTGAGGGTTATAAGAGCCTTGCTCAGGGGCCCAGTAGTGGCAGCTTGGCTGAACTGGGATTTAAACACATGACCCTCTGATCAGTAGTGCAACAACTTAGCCACTAAGCTACAAGCACAAAAAATCCAAATGGCTTCAGAAGAAAATGATCAACGTTTTGGAATTTTACAAACAAAACTCAGATCTGAGAAATATCTTTTGGATGCCAATCAGCAACACATGTCACTGGGCCGGAAAAGGAACCCGTAATACCCGGGGGAGTATTCGTGTACAGGAAGTGGTGAGGTGCCTGATATCCTTATTTTTTATCCAGTGTGGACAGTTTGGTTCTGAGCTACAGCAAGACAGATTCAGATCATTTGTGTTGTTGGGGAGTTTCGTGGCTGTATTTTGCTCCAGGCTGTATGTTGTAGTGTGTTGCTCTTTACTTTGCTCTTTTACTCCAGGCTGTGAGCAGTTGAACGGCTGAATATTTTATTAACAGTGTCATGACAAGTTGGATGACTTTCCATAGAAGTGCTTGACCCCTTTAGAGTTATTTCCATTAATTATGCTGATCTGACTTTCATTCTTAACTGATAAAACATTATATATGCATTTTTTTCACATCTTTAACCGTAGAAATTTGCATTTTTGCAGACTGCTGTCTTTCAAAGGCACTTGAATATTTGCATATTATACAATTAGAGCATATTACATGAATTTCTATATATTATATACTGTATTTTATGTGTGTGTGAGATATTTGCACAGATATTGAAGTGCACATTTAACCAATTTTTTTTTTTACCCATTTCATATATATAAAGAACAATGTTCGTGAAAAATGTCTTTGGTCTTGATTCAGATTTGTGAGAACATCCAGAAAGAAGTGTGTTTACTTTAAATCTCTTGGTGGGATCTGATGAGTGAAGAATCAATCAATCAAACAATCAATCAATCAATCAATCAATCAATCAATCAATCTATCTATCTATCTATCTATCTATCTATCTATCTATCTATCTATCTATCTATCTATCTATCTGTCTGTCTGTCTGTCTGTCTGTCTGTCTGTCTGTCTCTCTTGCTCTCTCTCTCTCTCTCTCTCTCTCTCTCTCTCTCTCTCTCTCACACACACACACACAAGTATATATGTTGTACATCTTCTAGTCTTCTAGATGAATTAGAAGTAAGACTGCACATGGACACAGTTGGTGTTACATTGAGTCGTGTTACTGTGACAAAGCTGCATGGATGCCAGTTTGATTCTGAGCTCAGGTTGTTGTCTTGTTGCGTATTCACTGTGACAGACATCACTCTCACTCAGATTAATCTAATCTATCATTTCAAAATCTCATAAATTCACACAGATCTGATAGGAACTGAAGGAGATAACCAAACACATATAATATCAGTGCTACAGTACGCGTGTCTGCACCCTGGTTAATGAGAAGTCACAAAGCCTCACAGTTCCTGAGTCTCTTTGAGTTACACAAAGATTTACATTGCTGCTATCTGAGGATGTTGCCTTGCAGATCACACATTCAGGTGCTATTATAGGATCAGTGCTTGAGAGACAAAGCTAATCAAAACATATATTTTATTCACAAGTGTGATAGTGATTATATGCATCAACATGGCAACCTACAGGGCAGATAATTAGAGCTAATGTCATTACAGAGGCTCTGTGGAGACAAAAAACTAAACCTGTTTAAAAACAAAGAAATAAAATCTGGGCAGCATCATTTCATGTCACGTCAAGCATCCAAACCACCATCTTTAACCCCCTCAAAAAAAAAAAAAAAAAAAAAAAAAAATCATGAATAGGAAAGCCAATAAATAATCATAGAATTTTTGTTACATTTTTGTATTTAGTTGTAACACAAAAAATAAAAAAGACTTTGATATATAATAAAAAAATTGTAGTATAAGTATAAAAAGGAGTCTAGTTTATTGCTAATATACAGGTTTATACACAGGCATGAATAGACACCTAATCCAACACAATGTATTATTTTTCCTATAGAGAAAACTGCTTCATTATAATTTTCATTTATTTAGATTCTTCTGTCTAAAGGATTCTCTTATATGGTACAATACATTATTTTATTCAGCACTTTATTCTATCTTGTGTATCTTGATGACTTTTGCCTCAGTTCTAAACTTTTACAGGACGTGAGAGTATAAAGTGAAGATGCTCAGATCGTGTAGAAGATCTCTTCCCCGTTGTTGTGTAGCATCAATCGACAGCCTTCTCTCACTCGGACAGCCAATCACAGTAGCACTAGCAAATCACAAGCTGCTGTGTTCTCATGTATATAGAAGAGGGCTGAAACACTTTCCTTACGTTATGTTGACATGAGGTTAGAAAATACACCAAGGTTAGCTTCTTGTGTCTTGTAGGAAAAACTGGGATTAAATAAAATACATTTTCTTTTTTTTTCTTTGCTTCTATTATAGTCTGACAGCCATTATATGAGAGATGTGCTCATGACCATGGGAGTGCTTTCCTTTAGTCAGAAATATATACAATTTCAATAATTATGATTTATGAGGATAGCTCTCTCTCTCTCTCTCTCTCTCTCTCTCTCTCTCTCTCTCTCTCTCTCTCTCTCTCTCTCTCTCTCTCTCTCTCTCTCTCTCTCTCTCTCTCTCTCTCTCTCTCTCTCTCTCTCTCTCTCTGAAAGGAGTTAGCTGAAATGCACACTTTATAAAAGATGAGGATTAGAAAAGCCTGAATCAACAAAGTGTCACTGAGATTGTCAATTACATCGAGCCAACACGGTCGAGTGATCACGAGTGAACCGTCACGGACATGTGTTTAACCGACCAAGAGAGAGACTGAATGTCTGTCTGTCTGTCTGTCTGTCTATCTATCTATCTATCTATCTATCTATCTATCTATCTATCTATCTATCTATCTATCTATCTATCTATCTATTGATTTATGCATTAAAATAATTACATTTAATTCGGTAGTTATACAATAATTCTCGTGAAATTTCATGTAATTAGTTTATGGCTCAATGTATTGATCATGATCACTCTAGAAACTTGTTAAAATAAAGTTTTCTTTAAAATGAAAGCAATAAAATGACCTTTATGTTGAGAAATTTAATATTTTATGAAAACTATATACAATATTTTGTCTTAAATCAGACATTTTCTGTCATACATTTTCACTGGAAAGAAACTTTCAGATCTTTGGGACATTTGATTGACAGGTCATAGATTTAATGCATAAATCTATTTAATGCAATATTTGATCACTGGAATCATTTATGCAAAGCTTTTCTCACTGTTCTGTAATCTGTTTCTCAATTAATTCAGCTTTTATGAGTGATACAAGGACCCGGCATGTAAAAAAGGGACAGAAACGCACTCTTGATGGTTTTTTTTAGAGAATCAAACATTCATGAAACGTTCCAGCGTTCGCTCCAGCCAACATATTCTGTTTGAGCTAATAAGCTCTTTCACTGATTACAAATCCAATATCCCATTTTATTCCAGTGATTTCTGTAACATTTCAATGCTCCTGGAAACCTGAACCTCCTAAATATAGAGCGATTTATTTAACTTCCAGTTAAACTAACTCAACCTGAGTAGTTAGTCCACATCAGAAATAAACAAAAATACTGTAATTTCTGTAATGCTGTGGCTTTTCCTGTCCTCATCGTTGAAGAAACATCTAATCTCAACATTTTTGCTGATCTTTGAGAACATTCAGTTCTTAGCAGACTATGACTGGAGTTTGAAAAAAAAAAAAAACTGGGTTGTGTTTGAAACTAAGAGCAGATGTGAAAATAAATGAATTAAAAAAAAAATCAAATGTGAAAATAAATGAATTTTAAAAAAAATTAGAAAAAAGTTCTCATAGATATTCTATGGAAAAAGTAAAAAAAAAACAAGACGTATGAACATGAGCACAACAAAACGGGGAGAAGTGGATTATTTTGGACTTTTCTGGAAGTACGACACAGATTGCCACATTCACATGTTCGTAAGATACATGAATCTGGTGAAAACAAAAAAATGAATTGTAAAAAAAAATCAGATGTGAAAATAATTAAATTGAACAAATGTTGAAAATAAATCTGGTGGAAAATCACATGAAAGTAAATGAATTATCAAACTTAATTTAAAAAAAGAAAATGTGATGTGAAAAAAAAAAGAATTTGTGGAAAGGTCTCCATGTAAAAATCCTACATTAGATGGGAATATAAGTTGTTATAAAAATATCAACTTTTCTAAAAAAAAAAAAAAAAAAAAAGAACGTATAAATTGCATGTGAGTCATGTGTTTAGTGTGAGTCAATCCCCTCTTTTTACTCTGTTTATTTATTCTCCATAAAAACATATTAGCCATAAAAACACACTTACTGTTTAAATGGACATTGAAACAGATGAAATCACACGCAGCAGCACGCAAGAGAATCGCAAGCGAAAACTAATGAGCGATTAACAATTAGCAAATAAATGAGAAGGTGTATATTGTACATCTCTCTTTTCTCTGCGGATCTGCATCATGGATACAAAAGGGGTAAAAGTCTTCGCCATGAGCAGCATGCAAATGCATCTAATGCTACAAATTTCTCTTCATTTAAGAAGTTATTCTATGTTGATGAAGTAATCTTTACATTAACAAGGAGCTCATGAGGCTACAATGCACATGTTTAGTCCCGAACACCTCCCTGGTGCAGATGACAACATGCAGATGAAAAATGACGGCAAATTCTGTTAAAATTTTATTTCACTTAAATTAATGGCATTAATTCTAGAATAAAAGTCACTCAATTTTATTGGAAAAAAAAGAAGAAAATAAGCGAATTGTAAAAAAATAAATCAGATTAGAATAAATAAATTGTTTTAAAAAATCAGATATGAAAATAAATTAAAAAAATTAGATTAGAATAAATAAATTTGAAAAAAAAGTGAAAATAAATAAATTGGGAATAAAAATCAAATGTAAAAAAAATAATCATAAAAAAACACAAAAAAATGAAATGCATTGTGTAGAAAATTTCATCCAAAACAACTGCTTGTGAAATCACATAAAAAAAAAATGAATCCAAAAAAACGTGAAAAAAATGTTTAAAGAATTAAATAATATATAAAACAATTCTAAATTCTGTTTAAATTCCCATTACATTAAACAACATTAAGAACGTCGGTCAAAATCTTAATACACTTTTTTATCCAGGTGTTGATTTTGAAACTCCAGAAACACGAAGCCAATATGTGATCTGAATAAAGCATAAAATCTTAATAAAACAGAGGATTTGAGCAGCTCGGGTGCAGATGTATGAAAGCTTCATAATGCAGCTCATCTCACCATCAGAGCTCTGAGCTTTACCGTTAATTAAACCCCAGAGGCCACTCGAGGTCATGCACTGGATGGAGAATTTGGATAATTAGACAGGGAAGATGGGTAAAATGATTGGAGAACGGCACACTGCTGGGATCACCCAAACCTCAGAATATTAATAATAAAGAAGAAGAAAGTCAGGAGGTTTCAATCATTTTAAAAAAAAAACCCCTGCTTTTTACATTTCAGACTCCTCCTGGATGTGAGATTTATGCTGAGTTACACACATTAACGCACTTTCTGTTAAAAAAAAAAAGACCATTTCTTAACAATTCTTTAAAAAAACAAATAAAGAGATAGTACATAAAAACTTAAGAAATCCACTGAGACCTGAAAACTACATCTGAACTCCAGACTGTGGAACCTGCTGTATAGCACCGTGTGTGTACGCCACGATATTAGTTTCACACCCGTCAGTACAGAGGCGCTGAGGTAGATGAAGGCTTGCTGAGGAAGATGAAGCAACTTCACTGAGCTTATGAGGACTAATCCAAAATACAAGGCACGGTCAGAGTGTCAGAAAACGGGGATGTCTTTGTGGATAAACTTCAGACCCAAACGAGAGGAAAACCGAAACACAAAAACCAAAACACAGCCCATGAAGATCATACAAAGATAAAAAAAAGGGCAAGGATTAATAGGGAAGACAATTAGACACATACGGAACATGGTGCTGAGGTGGGGAGGAATTAGACAAGGGTGGGGCAGACACGTGAAAACGTGCAAAACATAAATAAAAAAACACGTCAAAAAGTCCAGCTTAGATCCTGACACAGAGTTAAGACGCAAGCACAGCTCAGGAGATTTGTGAACAACACAACACAATGTGAGCTAGACAAGATCTCATCAAACTTGATGGAAATCAGGTGATCAGTAAAGAGCGTAAAGCACGGTAAAGCCAAGAAGTACGAGTGAAATGACTGTGTAGTGCACAGTGAACTGGGAGCGAGAGAAAAATATGTGTGGAAACAAGTGAGTTCAAGCAGTAGCTGTGGGACAAGTGTGTGTTCTGGGGAGTTTAGTTCATGGTGGACATGTTCGTCGGCCGCTGTGCATGCCGTGATGTGAAGTTTGTGGATTGTGCTGTATATAATTAATGTTGATTACTAATGTTGATCTAATTATAGCAGTAACTATGAGTAAAAAATAATAATCGATACTAAATGAATAATAATAATAATCAAACTTTGCAGCAAACAATTTGACATGAGATTAAAATGAAAGTTCTTAAATGCGTCATCGGTACCACCGTGTTTTATTTCCTGATGAAACGCCATTAGTCATGCCTCTTCCTGCTCCATGTCAATGTCACACTGCAGCTTATTATCCTGCCTGTGCTCAGAATAGCAGTGCTGAGTCTCTCTGGGAATAACAAGGTATGCATGACAACATGTCACGCCTCTTAATAGCAGCAGCTACCTGTTCCTAATGGGAGATGTGGGTTTTACACCCGGACTGTTATTCGCTTTCCTCAATGAACAAATGCACTTTGGGACTAAAAGGCCTCTCTGAGCTGCCATGAAGAACATTTTCCCAATTACCCGAACCTGCATCCTGTCATTTTTAATACAAACCAGGGAGAAAGCAGCACCTCATATACACCGATGATTAAATCTGGTCAAGTTTCAGAGCACTTTCTAAACACCTCGTATGCTCATTAAAATGGAGATAAGCTGATAAAGATGAGAGACCTTCGTTTGTAAACCTAACAAGGAAGAAAAAACATTCTCCGGTGAATTTGCTAGCGCGCTGCGTTCCGTGTTAAACGAGGGAAGGAAGAGAGGAGTCATTTTTCAGAAGCAGATTCGATTAGAAAAAGTTTTTGTTTTGGCCCAAGGGAAAGAAGGAATGAACACAAATGTCTTTCTTCTCCGGCTTATTTTCGTAGATTTCTTGTCGTCTTGATGTCCAGCAATCGAGCGAAGAAGGTCAGTGCACAGTGCCTGAGCTCCCACATTCATTCTGATCTAATGACATTATCATTTTAGATCAGACATTACATGATCCCTCTGGCTGCATGTTATCCAGCGCTTGTGGCTCTTTTGGTCATTTAAAGGAGTGACCTGATCCCTACATCACCCTCCACGTAGACCCTCAGCTCACAGACACGTTTCTATTTATTTTATCGAGACTGCTTGACTCAGAGCTTAGAGAAGTGTAGAGTCTCACTGACATGACAGACATACAGATAGATAGATAGATAGATAGATAGATAGATAGATAGATAGATAGATAGATAGATAGATAGATAGATAGATAGATAGATAGATAGATAGATAGATACTCATACAGACATGGCTGGCTGCTTTTAGATTCTCCTCCAAAGCCATCAAAGCTTGAGAGAGTAAATTATCCATCTTGTGTGAATGTGGCAATCTGTGTCGTACTTCCAGAAAAATCCAAAATAATCCACTTCTCCCCGTTTTGACGTGCTCATGTTCAATATTGAACGTCTTTGTCATGTCTTACTCCACAGTGATGTTAATATGAAACTCATACAGTATGAAAGTAGATACTCAGGACAACAGGACAGTGTTTTATAAGTATTTCTGTTTTTTCCCTAGACGATTAAGAGTTATATATTCATAAAAACCTTCCAAAAAACCCCCAAAAAAACAACAAAATACAAAAAACAAAAGTTAGTTATTTTTCTCACAAATGTTTGTATCTTCAAAGTATCTGGTGATATCAAACCCATTTCTGCTCTCTGAGATGCCCCAAGTTCTAAAATATAAAGGTGTTTATCTTCAACCACTAAAATGATTGATTTCAGATCAGTTTCACAGACAGAAAATCGTTCATTTGTTTATATTCATTGAAAATATCCGACGGAGTCTGGATGGTGCACCAGAGCACTGATAAAAAGGGTTAATGCTGTTAACAAGCGAATCTTCTGGAATCTTCAGAAGATCGCTATATTGTTTCCTCCAACAATTTTACACATGACTTCATTCACACAATTGCTGTGATAAAAAGTACACACTCTATGTTTCTCTTCAGACAAAATGTGTTGTTTAGTATATTATAAAAATCAGGGATTTAGAGTCATGAGGCATTTCATGAGGCAGAGAAAAACTGGCTTTTTGTCTTGTTGATGTGGATGTGGGTGTGTGTAGGACACGGCTGGGTGACCGGGTTCATGGATCACGTTGGCCTTGTGTTGTGGCCTTGTGTTGCTACGCGATGTGAGCATTAGACTTGGACTTGAATATTCATCTGAAATTAAAACTAAACTAATCAAAGGTTCAAATCTATCTATCAAATCTAATCGAATTCTTCTGAACATGAGGGCTGAAAGGCTTTATATAAAATGTGGTCCTGTTTAATTCATCCATGTTTTTCTTTCTACAGTGATCTCACACACACACACACACACACACACACACACACACACACACACACACACACACACACACACACACACAAATTTCTAAAATATATTATGATATCAGTTATCATTAGATTTAGGGATTATGACCGCATGATAATACAGTGACTTGGTACACACACATCACCACATGTCACATGATTACACAGTTTACGTTTAAACACTTTAACTAGAAAGACGATACAGTGTAAAGCTAAAGTTTTTATAATCAGGGACACCTGTGTTGGCAAACAGGTGTAAAAAAAAATCAACATTGTCTTTCTGTGTACTGACTCCATGGAGACAAATAAAGGTGGAGTCAGAGAGAGAGAGAGAGAGAGAGAGAGAGAGAGAGAGAGAGAGAGAGAGAGAGAGAGAGAGAGAGAGAAGTATGGGGAGACATAGAGAGAGACAGTAAGTGTAAGAGAGAAACAGACAGAGAGGGGGAGTGAAAGAGAGAGAGAAACAGTGAGAGAGAGAGACAGTGAGCGAGTGATAGAGAAAAACAGACAGAAAGGGGGAGAGAGAAAGAGACAGTGAGAGAGAGAAACAGAGAGGGGCAGTGAGAGGGAGAGAGAGAGAGAGAGAGAGAGAGAGAGAGAGAGAGAGAGAGAGAGAATAACAGACAGAAAGGGGGAGTGAGAGAGAAAGACTGTGAGAAAGAGAGAAAGAGAGAGACAGTGAGAGAAAGAGAGAGAGAGAGAGAGATACTAACTTGTAGGAGGTCCTCAGTTGTCACTATGTAAGTCTGTCGTCAACAACATTAATCTATCACTGCAGCACCATGTGAGATTGTCTGACTACTGAACATCTGAACATCTGAACAGAAGACAAGAACCTTCTAAACATCTATGAGATCAGATCGAAGAAGTTAGGCTTCAGTCATCAGACTCCATCAGACATGTTTGTGACTGTGATACTTGGAGGTGAGTGATAGAGCCAGCAAGCTGTTCAACAAGCTTCAGTGTTACAGAGATGTAACTGTGCTGTAGAGCCAGGAAATAAGTTTCAAATTAAATCACTGCACAAATCTCTACAATGACATTAAATAGATCATGTTCTCAAAAAAGTGGGGATGTTAGCAGTAAATAACAAAAATGCTAATCAATTTGTTTCACCGATGAAGGCGTGATGTCAATGTCACCATATTATTACCTGAAAACACACTCATTAATAAGTTAATAAGATGATACAAATGAATGAAGAAAATAAATGTGATATAAATTAAGGAGTGAAATCATCTGATGTTTTGGGTTAAAAGTTAAATCTGGAGCGATTGTAATAAAGAAAACAGTGTGTTACTGACCACATGTGTGATGTCTTTACAATTACATTATTATTATTATTATTATTATTATTATTATTATTATTATTATTATTATTATTATTATTATTATTATTATTATTATTATTAATTAATTAATTTAAAAATGTAAAATTCCCTTACAGTTTTCAAATAAAGAAATTGTTTTCTTATTAACCGCTTGTTTTAGTGAGAGAAAACTCAAGGGCCCAGCAGTGTTAGCTTGGCAGTGCTAACCTTAACAGTGAACCTTAACTGTACAATTAACACAACAGCGCTGGTGGGTTTGATTCTAGCACCAGAGATTTCCTCCAGGTGTTCTGGTTTCCTCCCCATGCATAGTGGGCTAATTGGCATCTTTAAATCGTGTGTGTGTGTGTGTGTGTGTGTGTGTGTGTGTGTGTGTGTGTGTGTGTGTGTGTGTGTGTGTGATTGTGCCCTGACTCCAGGCT
Source organism: Tachysurus fulvidraco (assembly GCF_022655615.1). Classification (NCBI taxonomy): domain Eukaryota; kingdom Metazoa; phylum Chordata; class Actinopteri; order Siluriformes; family Bagridae; genus Tachysurus; species Tachysurus fulvidraco. The sequence goes on along the minus strand of NC_062530.1, from coordinate 23,632,406 downwards.
CTCTATAAGCGTATGTAAGAAAGTTCTACAGAAAAAGGACAGACAGATAAAAAGAATAAATAAATAAATAAATAAATAAATAAATAAATAAATAAATAAATAAATAAATAAATAAATAAATAAATATTTTTTTTCCTTCAGAGAAAAGAGCTGAGCTCCTCAACCTCAACTGCCGGATTATAAATTTCATCCAGTGTTTAAAAGAAAAATGCAAACTGGATCCACAAGGTTCTCTTTTTTAAATCTCTGCCTATATAAAACCTCAGATTACTATAGAGAGGAAATAAAATACTAATGAATGTGTCTTAATAGTACAAGTGGACTTGCTGGACCGAACTGGTGAGCTGATGCACTTGATGGAGATGGAGACGGAGCACAGCATGGATCCCGTCAGCACTTTACTGAAAGGCCGACAGAGCTACATCGTGTTGAGCGTGTCTCGTGAGTGTGTAGCTCTTTTCTGACCTGTTTTTTAGTAAAGTTCTGTGGAAATAATTGTTAAGCAGGTGCTGTGTTTTTAACCCAGGCGCTAATGACAGCGAGGAGCTTCAGTATTCTGCAGTGCATGATGGGGATTTAAAAAAAAGTCATCCAGAGCTAGAAGGTATGGTAATAAGATGTTTAAGCTCGATATGCATTTCTTAGTTTTTCCCATTTTTAGTTTTTCCTTTCTGTGTTCGTATCATGTGAGAGACTTGAACATTAAACTTCCTACAATGTGCAGGATTGTCGCTTTTTTCCTCGATTAAAGTTATACAGAGCTGCAATTACATTCACAGTATATTTTCCTGAAGCAGATTTTTGCAAATTGAAACAAAGATTATATTTGACAAATACACAAACACAGTATGGCATGAAGTCAGGTGCTTTTTATGACCGTCTGTGTTGGAAAAATAAAAATAACGATGGTCAAAATTAAAAAAAAAAAACAGAAAAAAAAAGAAATGGAATGGAATGGAATTAGCTGCACAGAAGAGAAAAAATAAATAAATAAAAAAATACAAATTATTAAAAATATTCATCATACATCTTGACAAGTATATGAATATGGATAGGAATAGTTGAATAAAGTGCATACAGTAAAGAAAGCCTGATTCTGATTTATCCTACACTGGAATATAAATAAATAAATAAATGGACTCATGACACGTTGCGAGATGCTATTCTTTTGTGTTTAGTCCGTGAACAAACTTGACTAGACCAGATTAGCCAGTCAGCCAACTAGCTAGCCACTGTAATGTTATCTAACCTCTCCAGCAGACTTCATATGAAACATTTTGTGTAACTTCATGTCATTATTAAAAATGTCCAAGACAATTCCTTATCAAACTACAAACAAATTTTTAATGTGATGTAAAAAACAACAACACTGCTATAAACCAATGATATAAATATCTAAGCTAGCTGAAAAGCTATGAGAGTTTTATTTGTTATTCTAGTGTTTTGTGTTTGTGTGTTGATTGCAGTGATGTTGAGGAAGCTGTCAAATCTTTCCAAAAAGCGAGACAAAAGGTCTGCGGTAAAGAAAGGATCTGTCAGTCACATCAAAACTAAAGGCACTTCCACCTCCACTAAGAGCGCTACTCCGGCACCCGAGAGCTAAAAGAAAGGAAACGCTTGAGCTCGAGATATTGCAGCTTTAAGAAGTCACACTCGCTGGCTGTGGCCTGGGGTACGCTGAGTGTCTCATGCTGCCTGTCTACTACATGCCACAACAGAACCTTAGGAGGAAAATATTTCTATCCCGTTTTCCTTTATTCCTTTCTGTTTTTGTCCTTCAAACATATTTCAATTTGTCTGTTGTGTATTTTTTTTATACTGTTTTTTATTCCCACTCCATCCACACATCCAGACCTGGACTCTGAGTCACTCAGACACACGGGTCATGTTTAACATCATGTAAAAACCACAGCTTCTTACAGCATCATATAAAATACAAGAATTGCAAAAGTCACTGTAAGAAACTGTGTGTTAATTTAATGGTAATGAGCATTTTAAGAAAATAAAAGCACATTATAACACGCTCGGGGTGTCCAGTGGTACTGGGATGTTTTTTTTTTTTATTAAAGCTCTCAATTTATTTGCTCAGAAATATGGAGATGAAAAAATCAAAGCAAAAAAAAGTATTTTTTTGTCTTTTCCTAGAACCCTGGACAAGATTTCACAGAGGAGTTTCTAAACAAACAAAACGCTTATTTTTTTCAACACAAATTTCTATTTTGTCAAAGTAGACGACATCAAACCCTTTTCTGCTCTCTGTGTTGCTCCAGGTGTTTGTTTATAAGTCTATAAAAATAGATTATCTTAAACCATTAAATTTCTGTGTAAAGTTATGAACAGAGGGAAAAAACACAAACACACTGCACCCCAAACACCCAACACACACACACACACACACACACACACACACACACACACACACACACACACACACACACACTACAAACATATACACTACACTCTACTACACTACACACACAAACATACTACAAACACATACACTACACACAAACACACACACAATACGACACCACACACACATGCACTGTATTACACTACACACAAACACACACTTTACACTTTACTAAACTACACAAACACATACACACCCATGCACACACTACACTATACTACACAACACATACATACTCAACATACACACTACACTCTACTACACTACACACACACACACACACACTACACAACACATACACACATCAGTGCAATCTATTAAATTGTGGTTCCTGCTGTGAGAAGATCAGACTGTCTCACTCTCAGCTGGAATATACTATAAACAGCAAGGTGAAAGGATTCACAAGGCACGACAAATCTCTCATAAAACCAAGTGCTGAATGGGATTTGAGCCTGAATGGTGAGTGGTCAATTCTGAGGTAGAAACAAACAAGCAGAAGTGCCAGGAGACGGTGTGTTTTATGTGTGTTATATGTGTTATAATGTGTTACAACCCGAACACCTGCCGCTGTGTGCTGCGTCAATTAGACTAATGCTAGAAAAGAAAGAATCTCTGGATAAACAGTCCACCTTTCATCAGGGCTGTTATCATTAACAAGGTGTCCACATTGACTCCTTAACTCTACTGATGCTTTTGACCACCAGCAAGTCAATAAGTGTTTTTGTTACACAAAATAAATGAAATTTACTCTCTGTGTTTGTGCAGAGAAAAGAAGAAAAGCGAGACAGAGCTGTGCTGTGCAGACTGACGATTTATCTCTTACAGAGGAACAGATAAATCGTCAGTCTGCACAGCACAGCTCTGTCTCGCTTTTCTTCTGCTCTTTTTTTTTGTGTATAAAAAACAGTTTTGTTTATGATGGCCAATTAGAGGCTGAAATAGAGACGGAGGAAGACGGAATCAGGAGCCAGGCGTATCTCTCTCTCTCTCTTTCCCTCTTTTTTTCTCTCTCGCGCTCATTGTATCACACGGCGTTCTCTGGCTTCCTGTATTCCACACAGGGCTCTCTGTCTCCACTGCCAGACTGTGGATCTGTGTTGATCTAAATGAGGCTTGGTGCAGGGTTTACTTCATTCGCATCCCTGCAATAAATCACTGAACGCTTTCACACGCTTTGATGCGGAAATAAATATGACAGATAACTAAAAAAAGATCGATAGCTTGGACCTGCTGCTGGGATCATAATCACTGTCCTGTGCTCAAGTCCTGCTCGTACTCAACATCCATCAGTACTCAGTATTCAGTACTCTTTCTCTTTAATCTTTTCTTTTTCCTCAATACTGCCACCTCTGGTTCGCTCAGTAAGGATTGATTTATATATTAGTACTTCTGTGTGTACTATGTGAGAAATTGTATAATGAAATAACATTAAATTTAATTAAATTAAATTGATAAATCTGAATGATGAGGGACCTGAACGAGGAGCTTCCTTCTGAATAATCGGTCATTAATTCATTCACTTTAATTCAATCATATTCATCTCTTTTTATTTCAAACTTCATCGGTCGCTACTTCAATCAGCCCTCTAGAGCAGAACTACTGAAAGGTCTGAGTTAGCTGAAAATCAGAAGACGTTTTGGACAAAATTAGCTGGAGTGTGTCGGCTAAACGAAATGAATGAACTAAATTGCAGATTCAGGATCTGACCATAAAGTTCACTGACAGCCTCATTGAAGCAGTAGCTTGAGAAAGTTTGAGAAGTAAAATCTTTAGCCTTGAGTATTTGCTACAACAGAGAAATACTTTGGCTGATTTTAATTGTATTTTAATTGTATTGCATTTTAACGATATTAATTGTGCCTCGGCTGGCTGGCTAGAAGCCACCTGACCACAGAGACACCACAGAGACACCAGATTCACCCAGTCACGTTTTTCTTTTCCATCTGCTCATCTGCTGATGTGTGTGTGTGTGTGTGTGTGTGTGTGTGTGTGTCTCTCTCTCTCTCTCTCTCTCTCTCTCTCTCTCTCTCTCTCTCTCTCTCTCTCTCTCTCTCTCTCTCTCTCTTTGTGAGAGACAGAGAGAGAGATTCCTACATGTGTGCACAAAATAATTAATATGAAATAGCTAATTCAATCAACAGATCATGAACGGTTAGATGCCCAGCTTTCAGCTGCCACCTGTCACTACACTAGAGAGAGCGTGTAAGAAACTGAGAATGCAAGAACGAGACAGAATGAGAGGGGAGTGAGAGAGAGAAGGAAGAGACATAGGTGGATAAATTGTTTAACATTGGTTAACTATTGTACATTACATTACGCTACATTATACACATTATTATATATACACACACACACACACACACACACACACACACACACACACACACACACACACACACACAGATAAGCACAGGCAACTGGGGCAGATGGAAATGAAGAATTTGACCTGGGTCTCTGTAGCTGTTAATCTTTTTGACTTGCTAATTTAGATAATGTTTTCTAGAAGATTTATTTTGGCTAGCAGGTTTATCTAATGTTGGCTAGCAGGTCACCTAATGTTGGCTAGCAGGTTTATCTAATGTTGGCTAGCAGGTTTATCTAATGTTGGCTAGCAGGTCACCTAATGTTGGCTAGCAGGTTTATCTAATGTTGGCTAGCAGGTCACCTAATGTTGGCTAGCAGGTTTATCTAATGTTGGCTAGCAGGTTTATCTAATGTTGGCTAGCAGGTCACCTAATGTTGGCTAGCAGGTTTATCTAATGTTGGCTAGCAGGTTTATCTAATGTTGTATAAGTATTAGCACATCTAACTAGGAATTTAGTGTAAAAGAGGTAACAAACCCATGCTAAGCTGTATTGTAGTTACTTTCAGCTAACATTTCTACAGTGCTATATTAGACAGCTGGTTAGCTTACAGTAGGTTTCTTAATCATGATATTTTAAGGAAATCCATGCTAAACTCACTTACCTACCCTACTAGGGGCAAGTCTCACCTTATTGGATTAGTTTCATTTCTTTATGTCTCCACTGAGGTCATTTCAGTTCCAGACAGCAATAAAATGGCCAGAGTTTGCAGCAGGTTGTGTTTTCTACAAGCCTGCTGGTGTTTGTATCACATGGTGTCCCACAGCGGTCGTAGAGGCACGGCACTGAAGATGAGACGCTAGCTCGTGTTCCACTTTAGGGCCAAATAACATTTCAATTGGAAAACAATAAAAAAAAAATAAATAAAAAAAAACAGGGATCACAAAGTATACCAGAAGCGTCCATGATTCCGATTGTGACTCAGGAATATGTGAATAGGGACACTGATAGACACAAAAGACTAGCATAATCTTTTTTTTTTCTAAGGTGAAGTGACATCTGTGTAGAAAATCCCAGACTGGAATCCGGAATTAACTGGAGATATACGTCTTTAGTGCACTATGAAAGTTAATGACGTGATTTGGCTACAATCTCTCTTTTATCTTTAGTGAGGGATGCTGTGTATTATCGGATTATCAATGCTGTGTGTGTGTGTGTGTGTGTGTGTGTGTGTGTGTGTGTGTGTGTGTGTGTGTGTGTGTGTGTGTGTGTGTGTGTGTGTGTGCCTGTGCTCATATGTGCACCCAGTTTTCAACTTGAAGTAGCTTATTTTCACTTATTTTGAAAATCAAATTTGAGTCATATCTGCACAAATTAAACACAAATGAACAAGGGAACATTATTAAAAACACACAAATTCACATTTTCTATTCTAGGTGTAATAATTATGATAAAAATGGAGCAGACTGAGACCCTATTACATCAGCAAAGCTTATTAGATCAGCAGATTTTATTTTAGTTCATCTGGCTAAAGGCTTTTTTGGGTAGATTACAAATTCTCTCTCTCTCTCTCTCTCTCTCTCTCTCTCTCTCTCTCTCTCACACACACACACACACACACACACACACACACACACACACACACACACACACACACACAGCATCCATAACTGTCACACGTATAATAACCACACTGCTATGTGTGTGTGCATGTGTGTGTGTGTGTGTGTGTGTGTGTGTGTGTGTGTGTGTGTGTGTGTGTGTGTGTGTGTGTGTGTGTGTGTATAAAGGCTGCGATTCACAATTCTGTCACTTGTGTTTGTGTCCTGTGTGACCCAAATGTTTCTTATTCTCTGTGTTTGAGTTAATTGTATTAGTTTAAACTTAACCCTGGATGATACATGTGAGTCACTGTCTGTCTTCAAACACGTAGTCTAAAGACCTACCTCTAAATTAGCACTTAAATACTGAAATAAGTAACTGCTGTATTTGCTTCTAAGTATTTCCTCCACAGTTTTCAGACTGATGAACCAGTAAATCAGTAAGACTGTATTCACTGATAAAGAATTAACATTTTCTGCTATAACCCAGTCCAGAAAGTCTCTGTGTCACCTACAGAGGCAGCACTGTGTTACTGAGTGCCGCGTCTCAACGATATCGAATATTTCAGTACAAACACATCAAATGTGTTGAACAACAAACATCCTGAGCTCTAAACCAAACTGCATTCATTAATAAGTCTGATCCAGTTTCCCAGTGTACACTAAACCCATAATGCATTGCTCAGGATGATGATCCTGAATCGCTGAGCTCTTTTAATTACTCTCTCTCTCTCTCTCTCTCTCTCTCTCTCTCTCTCTCTCTCTCTCTCTCTCTCTCTCTTTCTCTCTCTCTGTTGTTTAACAGAACCTTCAGAAATCTCATTAGTTTCCTCTTAATTGCTGGGGCTCTGGTTATTTGACAGCGGTGGTAAAAAAAAGAAACTGTAATATTGATATAATCATCAACAGACATCCTGCCACACCCATCCTGCTAACAAGCCCGCCACCCTAATGCATTCTGGGTAATTAATCATTCACAATGTCGGAGTGTCACCTGTGAGGTCATCGATATTCTCCCTGCCAATTTTCTACTTATTAAAATGCTAAGCACCAAAAGTCCCGCCACCTCCGGATCGCTCTCATTATAGCTTCCTTTTAATGTCGAATGATTTTTCGCCTTATAAGCCCGAGGAGACAAAGAGACACCATTAAGGAGGCTGTTTTTAAAATGGAGAAAGGATTTTCATTTGTTCTGGAGTTTCACTGCAGGCTTTGCAGGGGCGTCAGGGACTCATTAGTAAAGCTGGACACACACACACACACACACACACACACACACACACATACACACACACGTAGAGTTAGAACAAAAAAAGCAGATGCACCAGACCGTTACTTATAAACCATGAGGCCTGAATATGGGCAAAAGCTCAGAGCTTAATGAAACATCATGATCCTTTATGACAGGCATCACCTGCATGGGCTCTATCATTGATTTTAAAAAATAAATATCCAAATCAGTTTTGGTCACATGACTGGATACATACAGTATCTTACAGAAGTCAGTACACCCCTCACATTTTTGTAAATATTTGATTATAACTTTTCCTGTGACTTTTCCTGTGACTTTTCCTGTGACAGCACTGAACAGCACTTACTACAATGTAAAGAGTGTACAACTTGTATAACAGTGTAAATTTGCTGTTCCCTCAAAATAACTCAACACACATTCATTAATGTCTAAAGCGCTGGCCACAAAAGTGAGTACACCCCTAATTAGCCATTTTCTCTCCCTGGTGTCATGTGACTCATTAGCGTTACAAGTTCTCAGGTGTGAATGAGGAGCAGGTGTGTTAAATTTGGTGTTATAACTCTCACTTTCCTATACTGGTCACTGGAAGTTCAACATGGAACTCTCTGAGGGTCTGAAAAAAAATTGTTGCTCTACATAAAGATGGTGTAGGATACAAGAAGATTGTCGAGACCCTGAAACTGAGCTGCAGCACGGTGGTCAAGACCATATAGAGGTTTAACAGGACAGGTTCCACTCAGAACAAGCCTCGACATGGTCGACCAAAGAAGTTGAATGCACGTGGTCAATGTCATATCCACAGGTTGTGTTTGGGAAATAGACGTATGAATGCTGCCAGCATTGCTGCAGAGGTTGAATGGTTGGGGGGGTCAGCCTGTCAGTGCTCTGCATCAAATTAGTCTGCATGGCTGTCATCCCAGAAGGAAGCTTGATGAGGAGTAAAAACACAAGTGTGTCTTGCCTACAGTCAAGCATAGTGGTGAGAGTATCATGGTCTAGCACTGCGTGAGTGCTGCCGGCACTGGGGAGCTACAGTTCACTGAGGGAACCATGAATGCCAACATGTGCTGTGACTTACTGAAGCAGAGCATGATCTCCTCTCTTCAGAGACTGGGATGCAGGGCAGAATTCCAACATGACAATGACCTCAAACACACCTCCAAGATGACCAGTGCCTTGCTAAAGGAGCTGAGGGTAAAGGTGATGGACTGGCCAAGCATGTCTCCAGACCTAAACCCTATTGAGAATCTGTGGGGCATCCTCAAAAGGATGGATTATCGCAAGGTCTCTAACATCCTCCAGCTCCGTGATGTCATCATGGAGGAGTGAAAGAGGACAATCTGTGATGCTCTGGTGAACTCCAAGAGGGTTAAGGCAGTGCTGGAAAATAATGGTGGCCACACAAAATATTATCACTTTGTGCCCAATTTTGGACATTTTCACTTAGGGGTGATAAAAAAGATTTAATTCAGATTATTTACAATCTAAAAATTCAGAAATGCTGTTAGATATAATTCTGAACCAAGTATTTTTATTTTTCTACTAGTATCTAAGCAGACAGAGAGACAGACAGACAGGTATGTAGACTCATCTATGTGAGGTCACAACCCTGAAGATCTACCTCCAAATGAGCCCTAAACCTACACTGAATTTAAAATAAGAAAAAATAATTGTTTTTTTAGAGTGCTTGTGGTTCAGACTAATCCATTTCTAAGAGGTTTTGACATGCAGGTATTCTTACACCCTGACCTTTTTGTACTAGCATGGATAGTTTCCATGGAGACCACAAAGCGCTTGTGGAAGTTGCTCTACATAAGGGTTCTGCTCTACAAAGTTTCTTCTAATACTTTAACAGTTGGTTGTATGTGGATATGTTAAATAGACTGGTGTCTTATCCGCAATGTATTTCTACATGATACTCAAGAGTTTCTAGGATAGGCTTTGATTCCATCTGCACCCTGAGCAGGATTTAGCTACTAAAGACGAACGAATGACAAATCAAACAAACACTTTTGCAACTGCAAATCTTCCTAATGGCTGCTGTAAGGATGCTGTGTGCAATGTGTAACATCCTGACCTGCGATGTCTCCAGCAAGCCACAGGGAGAACAATTACCTGAGTACACTTCAGTGCAATTTATATTTAAATGTGTTTGTCTTTAACTCCAGTGAGGAAGCCTGAGGTGACTGAGGTGACTGTGGTGAGGAAAAACTCCCTTAGAAGGAAGAGGAAGAAACCTTGAGAGGAACCAGACTCAAAAGTGAACCTCATCCTCATGTAGGTGACACTGGAGGGTGTAATTATAAATATACAGTCTGACAACTGTGTATTGATTTGGAGGTTGTTGTCCTAAAAAATGGCAAAAGAAACTGGCGCTGAACTCAACTCATTCTCAGTTACAGTTCTTTATTACAGATTAATTCCAAGAATTTCAATTCCAAAGATGAAATCTGTTACTCTGTGGAATCACCTGACTGCCATTTACAGCCTGTGAGTTTTCAAGCCTGGGAATTTCAAGCCTTATTTACAGCATGAGAATTTTCTTGTAACCTGTGACAAAGTTTTCAGGACTCACGTGTAGCATGAAGGGCACGAGAACGCTCTGGGATTCAGAAAAGACAGGCGACAAGCTTTACTGTGTAGAACATAATAATGGCAAAATAACAAATCATACAGTGAGTCAATATGGTTGTGTTCTTTAAGTGTGTTTGTGATGCATCGGGAATTCGACAGAATCAAGTGAGTCTGAAAGCAGACCAGCGTTGTGTAGCACCTGGACCAAAACACAAAACCAAAGCAAAAGTGTCTAGAGTGAAAACTATCAGCTGAGCAGGTGAGGGTTAAGGGACCTGCTAAGAGTCCCAGCATTCGAAAATGGGACGAGAACTTTCTTTTCAGTAGCCCAATGCATTAAGCCATTAAAACACCACTTATATTGTGTTCTTTCTTTCTTTCTTTCTTTCTTTCTTTCTTTCTTTCTTTCTTTCTTTCTTTCTTTCTTTCTTTCTTTCTTTATTTATTTATTTATTTATGTCTTTGCTTCTCTTTTGCTTACATTCACTCTTTATGTCTTACATTTAATTCTTTATCTGGCTTTCAATCCTTCTCAAAAAGCCTCTCTCTCTCTCTCTCTCTCTCTCTCTCTCTCTCTCTCTCTCTATCTATATCTATATATATATCTATATATATATATATATATATATATCTATATCCCCCCCCTCTCTCTACCTCTCTCTCTCAGCGTGAGGAGTGTTTTCTCAGAGAAACTGCAGGCGGCCTGTCAGTAATTGCAGATCAATTCTCAGGGTGGCTGCTCGCCGGTTTGAGCTGTTACAGAAAAAAACGATCTTTCAGGGAACATGGTGTGTGTTCCAATCTGTCTGAACAGCAGAGAGGCTGAAATTCATTCACTGTCAGGAATAATGAAAGGAAATTTGTGTGATCTAATGAAGCTAAACAAAATGTTGCGTTGTAAGGATGAATGTGTGAATGTAGAAGGCTTGCAAGAAAGCAGACACAATATTTCAAGTTAATTACTTTTAATTATATTTGAGTGGAAAATTCTGACAAATTTTTCCAATTTGATAAATAAAGTTGAAGTTCACTTTAATGTGTATAGACTGATGTGTATTACTCTCTAATGAGGGAAACCAGCCATGAGGGAAAAAACTAGCCTAGAAACAACATACTGTAAGGAGGAAACCTCGAGATGAACCAGACTCAAAAGGGAAACCTTTCCCCATTAGACAGTGAGAGAAGTCATAACTCTTCTGTTTACTGTAACATCAGGGTGTGTTGAGAAGATTGTAAATAAAAGTTGTGTAATGATTACAGGTCATTAGTGATGGTATAATAAGTGAGTGAGTGAGTGAGTGAGTGAGTGAGTGAGTGAGTGAGTGAGTGAGTGAGTGAGAGGGGAAGTGAGTGTGTGAGGAAGTGAGTAAGGGAAGGAGGGAGGGAGAGAGCAAGGGAGAAAGTGAGTGAGTGAGTGAGTGAGTGAGTGAGTGAGTGAGTAAGAGAGGGAGGGAGGGAGAGAGCAAGGGAGAAAGAAAAAGAGAGAGATAGAGAGAGAGAGTGAGAGTGATAGAGGGAGGGAGCAAGGGAGGGAGCCAGGGAGAGAGAGAGTGAGTGATGGAGAGAGAGAGTGAGTGAGTGAGTGACTGAGGGAAGGATGGAGGAGAGAGAGAGAGAGAGAGAGAGAGTGATAAAGGGAGGGAGCAAGGGAGAGAGAGAGAGTGAGTGATAGAAGAGGGAGAAAGAAGATGAGGAGAGGAGAGAGAAGAGATTGTATTCGAGAGAGATGACCGAGACGAGAGAACGATGAGAGAGAGAGAGTCGAGAGAGACAAGGGGAGGAGGAGAGAGGGAAGGAGGGCGAGGAAGACGAGAGAGAGAGAGAGAGAGAGAGAGAGAGAGAGAGAGATGGAGTGAGGGGGCAAGGGAGGGAGCAAGTGAGGGAGTGAGGGAGAGAGAGAGAGTGAGTAAGTGAGTGAGTGAGTGAGTGACTGAGGGAGGGATGAAGGAGAGAGAGAGAGAGAGAGAGAGAGAGAGAGAGAGAGAGAGCAAGAGAGGGAGAGAGAGAGAGATGGAGTGAGGGGGCAAGGGAGGGAGCAAGTGAGGGAGTGAGGGAGAGAGAGCGAGAGTGAGTGAGAGAGAGAGTGATGGAGAGAGGGAGACACTAAGCACTCAGTACCAGGTATAAAAGTCCATTAATATCAACCATGACAACACTCATCACATCTCCAGCCAGGTGAACTCAGGAGGACATCATGCTTTTTTCTCTCTCTCATTTTCACCCTGACCAACACCATCTCTCGACCTCAGACCCCTCATCAAAAACCTGCAGTAATCTCTAGTGCAGTACCTCACTAAAAATAACCAGAACGTAAGAACACAAGAACTTGTATCAGTTCCACACAGCCGTCCATTTTACAAACCTGATGTGAGTTTCCACCAAATAAAAGTGCAGTTCTGAAAAGACGAGTGCAATTCTAATCAG
>NC_062530.1:23574839-23612339 GCF_022655615.1 Tachysurus fulvidraco | reverse complement strand
AAAACTAGATTTAACGCACTCTAAGTGCTCAATGGACGATGTGGGAATCTTCCGTATCACAACAAAATCCTGACCGCAGGCAGAACAAAAAGAGATCATTTCACTCTCGGCAGAAAAAAAAAACAGTAAAGAGAAAAGAAAGTCCCATCGGCTCCTGCTGTGCTGAATGAAAATTGATGATGTTCAGTAACATGGAGAAATCATGGAGCATCTGGTCAGTCAGCTAATAACCAGCAGGGAGTTTAACGTTCGTTGATGTGTTTAAAAAAAAGCTGGATATGAACACATGGACTGTATTAGAGACAACAAGTGATAACTAGATTTGTAAAGTTCATCGCAACAAACTTTGATGTTGGCTTTGACGAAGCAAGTATTCGCAAAGGCCGGTGTTTTTTGGAGGCGAGTGGACATAAGGATCTGTGTTATGTTTGGAGGCATGTGGACAGAAAGCTAGGGTGCGAAAATATTTGGAGGCAAGTGGAGACAAGCATGTGATGTCATCCGAAAACTCTTGAGGTAGTTCCCCTCATTGTTCTAAGTGCTTTGATATGTCACATGTCCATGTTGTGCTAATTATTGATTTTCACGTGACGTCACGTGACATGACCAGAATACCCGTGAGGTAGTTCCCCTCATTGTTCTGAGTGTTTTGATATGTCACATGTCCATGTTGTAAAAAGTTTTTTGATTTTGCATATTTTGGGGGCGGGGCTGCGGGACAACCGAAAGGCCAGTCGGTACACCAACTTAAACCTTTGTTCAGAGTATCACCCTAAAGGAGCTGGCCGAGTTTGGTGTAGATAGTTCGAAAGTTTGCCGAGTTATAATAATAATATAATATAATAATAATATATATATATATATATATATATATATATATATATATATATATATATATATATATATATATATATATATATATACTCGGATCCTTTAGAAAAGTAAGAGCAACAAACTTCAGACCAGGATCTACAACATATCTGAATTTGGTGCATGTGGCTCAAAAGCCTTAGGAGGAGTTACTCGTGATAAATTTTTGTCTAAGCATAAATAGGAAAAGAGAATGTTGGCTTCTACAAAGCGACATAATAACTCCAGAGTTAATGTTACAAATGATTACAATGTACAATAGATAACATTTTGGTGGAGTTTACCAAAGACTATCACAGTTAACAGAGAGAGAGAGAGAGAGAGAGAGAGAGAGAGAGAGAGAGAGAGAGAGAGAGAGAGAGAGAGAGAGAGAGAGAGATTTCCATTTCACAATCGTCTTTGTTCTTTTAAGAATCTTGCCCCTCAGTTAAACCAGTTTTGCCACCTCATCTTTAGTGGCTGTGTTAAAATCAAGGAAATCCCCTAGCATAAAAACTGCTCCAATTCCACCCAGGCTCCTAATCCCTGGACTGGCTGTAAACAATGTGTTGAATCACCCTTTAATAAAAAAAAAAAAAAAAACAGTAAAGACAGAATGGTCCATCAATCCAGGAATGATGAGTGACATTGCTGTCCTGCATCTTTCTGAACGTTAGACTCCCTGGTTATCACAAACGCCACAGAATTCACACTTGTAAGTCTAAATGAGTTGATACGTGTCTGAAAGATTTGCTGTCCAGTCACATAAAGAGACACAAGGGTTTATCTTATGGCACAACCAAGTCTGTGTGCTCCTGTAATTGTTCTCTGTGTGTGTGTGTGTGTGTGTGTGTGTGTGTGTGTGTGTGTGTGTGTGTGTGTGTGTGTGTGTGTGTGTGTGTGTGTGTGTGTGTGGTTGAAAGCGATACATAAGCCAGTGCCTCACAGGCAGACGGGCCATTGATTGTTTAACCGAGGCAGACTTTGTCGAGTTGTGGTATTGATAATGGTGTTACAGTCTGCATCTATTTCATTTATCCTTTTCAATAATGTAGCAACACGACAACAATCAGCCCCATGAGGGCATGAGGAAGTGAAAATCAAATAAAATTTACAGGAGATATTAATAGAATTGAAACACTACAAAAGTTCGACAAGATTGCATAATACCTTACATAGTGGAAAACACACCTCAGCTCACCTCCCATCATAGTGCTCGTACATTAACCCTATAAAACTCTCTAATTAATTAATAACTAATTAATATCTAATTAATAACAAATCGTTTATATCTTGTTACTCTATGTTCCGGTTTATGGACTTATATGGTTATTATTTCCTGTAATTGTGTGCTCGGATTTTCATCAGTAAACATCTGAAGACTTCAGCAGGAAGGAGTTAGTGTTAATTCTGTAATGATCTCAGTAATGACTCTGACCTGTTAGTTCCTCAGGAGCTCCTGGTTGCTTAATTCTACTGGACTATAAACTGTTGTAGAAAGGACATTATTTACATTTATATTATTTCTGTTCGGTGTAGATGAGGATGAGGTTCACTGCTGGCTCTGGTTCCTATCAAGGTTTCTTCCTCATATCATCTCAGGGAGGTTTTCCTCACCATCATCACCTCAGGATTGATCATTAGAGGTACTTAATTTTAAACTTCTGTAAAGCTGCTTTGAGACAATGTGAATTGTTAAAAGTGCTAAACAAATAAATTGAATTGAATTAATTACTTGTTAGCCCTTTCTAATAAATCTTGGTTGCACTGTGCATTTGTGTAACTGTCACTCATTTACACACTCGGACACTCCCTCGCTCACTCGTGCACTCACTCACACACTCACTCACATACCCGCTCACACACTCGTGCACTCACTCACACACTCACTCACATACCTGCTCACACACTCGCGCACTCACTCACACACTCACATACCCGCTCACACACTCGCGCACTCACTTACTCACTCACTTAATAGCTCACTCACTCACTCAGTCACTCAGTCACTCACTCACTCACTCACTCGCTCGCTCACTCACTCGCTCACTCACTTACTTACTCACTTAATAGCTCACTCACTCACTCACTCAGTCACTCAGTCACTCGCTCGCTCGCTCACTCACTTACTCACTCACTCACACACATACACACTTATTCACTCACTCACTCACTTACTCACTCACTCACTTGCTCGCTCACTAGCTAGCTCGCTCACTCACTCACACACTCACTCATGCACTCACTCCCTCACTCACTTACTCACTCCCTCACTCACTCACTCACACACACATATACACTTACTCATTCACTCGTTCGCTCACTCGCTCACTCACTCACTCACTCACTCACTCACTCACTCACTCACTCACTCACTCACTCACTCACTCACTCACTCACTCACTCACTCTTCAGTATTTCACTTTGCAGACTATTTAACAGTCTGAATGAATAAAACACTGTTGGGGAAAACCCTGCTGTTACATTTATTACATTATAGTTTAGATTATTATGTTCACCACTGCAATTACTGCTCTTAATCTGATGAACATTATTCGTTCTCTGTTGGCACGAGTGCTTCTGACTCCTGCTGGGATCTAAAACCGTGTTTGAGTGAACATCTTTAGAGATGCAGAATAATTCAGTAACCATCACACCTGGATGAACACACACATTTCTCAACACTGCGACAGTGCATCCAGGAAGGAACACACCCCTGAGATGATACTGTATGTAGAAGAAACCTGGAGGTTGTAAGCTTGCATTCTGGAGTCCTACAACCTGGAACTAAAATAAATTTAATTGACCAATCAAAATAGTTTAAAAAATGCTGTTGCTGTGAAAACCTCATTTCTTGTGCATTTTTTTTTCGAAATGACAATTAGATGAGTTATAAAAAACAAATATTTAGCATATTGTCAGGAGTTATTGGGAGAATCCCTAGCTTGATCACTAGGGGGCGCTGGCAAACGGCTTATATTATATATTATTGTGTTTATTCCCATGTGGGTGGTGTCACATCTTTTCCTAATGTTTTCCTGCTTTTTCAACTTCTTCCTTATTTTCCCTTGAATTACGGCTTTAATTTACAAAAGTAAAAGAAAAAGTAAAGGAGAGGTACATTCAACACAGGACAAATAACAAAACCATGAAAATCTTAAACACATCCAATCGTAACGTGCAAACATGAAACAATGGCTAGTGACCACAAAGACTACATAGCAAACTTATATAGAGCCATGCATCAAAGGAAAGGAAACGATGGCTGAAAAACAATAGGAAAGGGCGTGGCACCGCCTACATGGGAATAAATACAATAATACATACATAAACCTTCTTCCAGCGCCCCCTAGTGATCAAGCTAGGGATTCTCCCAATAACTCCTGACACTTTTTTTTCTTTGCCACCTGGTGGAATACAACAGCTCTAAAAAAAAAGCCTTTATTTATTTTCACATTTATTTAACATTTCTTAGCTGTGTTTCTGCCACACTGAGCATACGTAAAACATTACAGCCATATCTCATACATTATACTTAATACAGACATAATAACTGCATACCAACTACATAGAAGCAGAACAAATCATACATAACTTATAGCATCATTTTAACGTATTTATTGATATGTATTGATATTAAAGACTCTAACAAGCTCTTAGCAGTGTACAGTTTAGTGTTTAATCCTGTATATGAACAAAAAACACTACATCTCAATATTAATTGTGAGTAAATGCAGGCTGTAATATAATTTCACACGTCTACACACGTATAAAAAGCTACAAAATGATATAAACATATTATGCAATGATGCACTGATTATACCATGATTACGGATTTGGCACAATAAAGATTTTTTGCCATGATGAATGGCTATTTTAATTGATATATAAGGGATGACCCAGAAATCCTTAAGCTCCATCATGTCAGTAAAATGGTTGGTATAATTAAACTGACAACTTAACAGAAAGTTTCTTTATACATTGTGTGAAGTCCAACAAAAAAGCGTAATTTCCAGCAGTGTCCCGTTTCCTTAATTTGATCAAACAAACTAGACGCTTTAATTCCCAACCCTACAGAGAGTAGAGGAGAGCGGCTACAATGACACTCTCTCATGTGTTCAGACTGAATGATTTGCAGTGTGAAGACATTGTCTGGTGAGACAGGTGAGAGACTGCTTCAGGTGAGACACCAGTCAGAAAATGTCTGCCATATTGAGAGGGTACTGACTGTACGGTACGAAGCTCCACATCACGGCACAGCAGAACAAGACCATTTCATTATCCAGAACGACTTACATTTCTCATTTATAGAGCTGAGCATTTAAGAATTAAGGCAATTGCTCAGGGGCACAGATTGGTGATCCTGGGATTCAAACTCACACCCTACCAATCAGTAGTCCACCACCCTGGACTAGTTGATCTCCACCTATCCAACTTACCAACCTTACTCGGTTATTTAACCGATACAAATCGGCCAAGAGTTCAAATCTCTACCGATCTGCCAAGTAAAAACTTCACACTGTGACATCATGCGGTGGAATGAACTTCCACTAAGGCCATCCTTAAAAATATTCTTGTTTGCTGTAACCCGACCGACCCTGTCAATTTAGGACCGACTCAATTTTTTATTTTTTATTTTTGCTTTAAGTCCGACCGACTTGCCAGTTGTATATTTGCGTTAAGACCGACCTGTTTTTGTTTTTTTTTACTCTTCAAACGACTAACACAAAAGCAATAAAATAATATTAATGGGTTCGGGCACCATAATACATCTAAAAAATGAATTAAAACAGCTCGACACCGCATTAACTTGGCACAAAGTTCTGAAAAAACTGTGCCCAGGATCAAAATCAGGTTTGCAATGATGCGCCAATGATTTTTTTTTACTGTTACTGCAAACCAAAATATTTTTAAGGATAGCGTAATTGTCAGAATATCTGAGTCCCTGGATGTCTTCAAACCACATATAAAGACCTACATCTGTTTTTGAAATGTCTGTGTGTATTTCTTGCTGTATTTCCTCTCAACAGGGTCTTCAGACTGATGTTGTTTCTAATCTATGATGTACAGTAGTGAACCAGTATCTGGCTTTATTCTTAGAGGCTTTAAAGCACTTCTGTACAGTAAGTCACTCTGGAAAACAGTGTCTGATAAATTCCATAAACTGAGCTGAAACCAGTTCGAAGACGTGTTCAAGCTATTTAAATGTCATTTGTACTTCAGACATAATCTATTTAATTTTTACATTTTTTACATTATCTATTAAATTGTAAAACAGAGGTGTCCTTTTGTCACAATTTCCTCTCTGCCACTGCACAAACAAAGAAAAAAATGGTCCGAGTAACTCCCGTGAATACGAGTCTCAAAATCATCCCCGTCACTTTTGCTGAAACCTGGATAAAATTAGACAGCGTCCGTAATTATAAGTCCATACTTGGTGTTCGAGGGGTTCCACAGTGATTCTGACCATGATAAAGTGGCTCCTGAAGAAGAATGAATGAATAAAATATTAGGCTCCTGCTGGCTCTTTCAGTGCTTGGACCCCTAGTTATCACCTCGATCTCAAAGAAGTCCCATCATTCAACACACTTAGAGAAAACAGAGTGACTTACAGTACACCTCTGCTCTTTATTTAAACTATTAAAATCTAATTAAACTGCACATTTATTTGAAAATATACACTGCTCCTGACCCGTGGAACTCATCAGCTGCAGCCAGAAACAGTTAGCAGAAATCTGGCAGAAAGTCAGTAGGTTTCATGCAGCAGCAACAGTAACACACTGATGTGTGTGTGGTGTCAGTTAAAAGTGTGTTTACTTGTAAAGGGAGAGAAGGTTAAGGGGGTAAGAGAGCGAGGGAGAGATCAAACAGAAGAAGGCGAGCAAAAAGAGAGATGGTTCTTTCTTCTCCTTAAGCGCTGACCTCCACGCAGTTCTGAGCCTTTTATGAATTTATGAAATAATCATGAAAAAAATCACATGCTGCTCTTTCTCAGTTCACCCTGCCTGCAGCCATGATGGCACTTTGATCCAAATATAAAAGACACACACACACACACGCACACACACACACACACGCACACACACGCACACACACGCACACACACGCACACACACGCACGCACACACACGCACACACACGCGCGCGCACGCGCACGCACGCGCACGCACGCACGCACGCACACACACACACACACACACACACGAGCCATTATCCAAACCCCTCCTTGCACATACACACTTACAAGTACATCACCATATTTTCTTTTCATCCCAATTATCCACCCTGAAAATGGAAATGTATTCTTATATTTTGTGTTCATAAATCTGACACAATGTTCACACACTTAGATTTGGAGGCATATAACGAGACAAATATGGGAAGAAAAAATACTGGGATATTTTGTTGGCAAAGTTTTTGCTCAGTTTAATGGTGTTAAACCTCCATCGGACCCAACTGGAAGGGATAAAAACATGAAGCTGGATTAGCAATAAAGACACTTAGCCATGTAATCTATCTCATCTTATCAGCAAAGACAACTAATGCTAGATATAGTTTAGCACTTTATCATTGGTCTGTTAATGATACTAGCATTTAGTCCGCTCTGACTGGTCTAAATGCCACATTGAGACTGGAACAGCCTTTAATTATAAAACTCATATTCTCATTTCTGTAGACTCATAACACCACGCATTAGCATAGCTGACTACTAACACTTAGCCTTCATTTAGGCTCATTTACAGTATTTAAGCCTGTGTAACACTTCTAGAGTGAAAATAATAAAAAATGTGTTTATTTCTTTTCTTCAAATTAAATTAAAAAGTAAAGGGACTTACAAACAACATCAGCTCAGAGTACGAACCAAACAAAAGGACAAATAGCAGAACTATACGTTTTGTTTGGTTTGAACAAACGATCTGGTTAATGCCATAATAACCTGAAGCTTTCTTCCTCCGAACGCACTCGATAAGCTTTCTCATCTATTCTCATGTTGTCTGCACTACAGACTATTCACTATTTTCTGAAAATTCCTATAAATATATACAGTATATACAGTAATATACAGACAGCATGCTAACCAGCACAGCATTAATAAAACATGTAAGCCTGCGAGGTTACATCTAGCCTGCATTAGCATGCCTAGCCAAGCGCTGTGCCTTTGATTTAGCATTCACAGGGATGTCACTGTCACTTCTCTCTCGGTTGCCAGGTGCAGGCGGCTCAAGGGATTTTTTTTTTGTGTGTGCTTTAGAGTTATATCCAACTGAGCATTTCTCAGAAAATGTCATCACATCGTCTCAAGGACATGTCGCGAGTGCACGTGTGTGAAGAGACGCTCCTCTGATCCGTTTCTCATTTTCTATATGGGTTACAGATACAAATTTGCTCAGGGATAGATTTCAGATTGTATACAAAAATAATACAAAGGCACTATAAAATACTCGTATTTTTAATGATGTAAGTCATCGAGGTAAAGCTATAGCAGCAGCTGATGGAAACGGCCTTGTGAAGGAGACGGATGACAGCAACAGTCTGTTTCTCATTGGACCCTATTAACCTGCTTGCCAGTCATGCTAACAAACAGGAAACGCTCTGTTATATGAGATCTAAACCAGGCCACACATTGTCTGTTTTTTCCCAGGTGTGTTTTCACTCAATAAGGTCAATGATGTCAAATTCTTCTCTCTGTAGAATTACAAGAAACATATCCATGACCTGAGACAAACACACAGTGATCTTTCTCGATACTACACACACACAAAAAAAATCTTTATGCTCGCACAGATTTTTCCGAAAACAACTGATGCCTGTATTTCCTACTCAGTGAGGAGTGAAGTCCATTTCTAGAACCTTCCAACTGACTGTCCTTCAGTGATAGAACTTACTCCTAATTGTACGTCACTTTGAATAAAAGCGTATGCTAAATGGATAAACATGAATGCATGTGATGTAGTTGGAGAGATGGGAGTAGTCAAAGATGCTTTAAGCACACTAATATTAAGGTCACTTGTGGTTTATTCATTCATTCATTCATTCATTCATTCATTTTCTACCACTTATCCAAACTTCTAGGGTCATGGGGAGCCTGTGCCTATCTCAGGTGTCATCGGGCATCAAGGCAGGGTACACCCTGGACGGAGTGCCAACCCATCACAGGGCACACACACACTCTCATTCACTCACACACTCACACACTACGGACAATTTTCCAGAGATGCCAATCAACCTACCATGCATGTCTTTGGACCGGGGGAGGAAACCGGAGTACCCGGAGGAAACCCCTGAGGTACGGGGTGAACATGCAAACTCCACACACACAAGGTGGAGGAGGGAATCGAACCCCAAACCCTGGAGGTGTGAGGCAAACGTGCTAACCACTAAGCCACCGTGCCCCCCTACTTGTGGTTTAGTTTGGTGAAATATAAAAGTCTTTAGAGAACCGATCCCTAGTGGTCCGAACGCCGCGTTCTCGGCTTGCATCACAGTGAACCGTAAAATGCTCTCAATAGATTGTCAAGTCAAGTCAAGTCAAGTCAAGTCAAGAAGCTTTTATTGTCATTTCAACCACATATAGCTGTTGCAGTACACAGTGAAATGAGACAACATAGGATCAGGGTGCTACATAAAACAAAGACAGGGCTAAGGACTTAGTAAGTAGTCTTAGCCACATAACGTGCAACTGTGCAACCTGATGCAAACAGTGCAAGACAAGACAGACAAGACAGTGCAGGACAAGACAGACAAGACAGTGCAGACAAAAGGTTACAAGACAATACTCAAAATACAAAAAAGACAGTACACAAAAGATATTAAACAAAAAACAGCGCCGACCGACCAGCATCAGTACTGTACGTAAAGTTCAGACAATATTGCGTGCACTAATACTAGAATGAACACAGTTTCTTAGCAGCAGGTCCCTGAGATAGTGTATAAGGTTGTGCAAAAACAGCAACAACTGAAATATTGTACAGTATGAGCAAAATGACTGAACATGTTAGACAGTGTGTGCAAAGAGCAAAAAAGTCAACAAAGTGAGGCACATCTTTGACCCTATTCTGTACATGACATTGTCAATCTCTAAGCAGTCATTTAGAACAAATATCATCAGGTCTATGGCAATGTGTAACCATGACAACACACTAACCTTATTTATTCTACCAGCCGTTCTACCAGTCAGATCCATTCCTTCTCTATTTAGTGACAGATTTCCACAGCTGGACACCAAAGTCAATCTGATGGACAATCTGACAAAAAAACCTATGCGATGAGAGATCTAACAATTTGTACATTTGAGTGCTCCTTTTAATATGTAAATTATCTTTTTCATTGTCTTGTATGATGGATGTTCTACATATATAGACTAAGAACTTGCACTGTGTTTATCAGAACATCCTTGACGTTGCACTGGATGACAGAATCGGACAGAAGTGTGTGAGAAAGTATTGATTTTATATTACAGTGGCATGAAGCCTTGTATGAGTGACCTCCTTTCCACTGTGGCAATATACAATAGACTGTAATACACACTTTACCCAATACAAAGGCTAACAATCTGCCATGCCGACTGTTTATGTGGCTCCACTTACAGGCCTGTGCCCAAATATTTTTATTTAAAAGCCACATGAAGTGTTGAAGGAAAGAACTGTTTTGGCTGTTTGTATGTAAGGAACCCAGAAGCTGATCACACCAGCACTGGGCTTGTGGCTGCTAACTAAAGTAGTCCAGTAATGCAAAAACCATTAAATAAACACCACACACATGTACAATCACACTACAGCATAAAAATGTGTAAAACTGATCAAATACATGGAGTGTTAACTTCAGCATAGTTCAATCTCCCACATATTTTTCAGTATCATTAATGTCTGAAAGAACTGCAGCTATAAAATCCATGAAAGTATTTAAAAATCAAACCGATTGAAGCAGTTGATAATTATGGAGCTTTGTGCTTTGATGTTCTGAAAAAGGAAAATTATTTTACAACTTCTACAAATTTTGAAATCCTTTAAAAGTGGTCAGGGATCTTTGCTTTTAGTTAAATTAAAGTTTATTAGTTACAAGGTAAAATGTATTTTTACTCATTTAGTGTCATTATTATTGTCACGATTAGACAAAGGCGAGTGAGGATCCAAGTGCAGTTTGAACTTTTACTAAATCAAAACAAGAAATAAACAACAGATAGGCAGGCAAAAATGAGACAGAGACAGAGACATTGACATTGACATTGACAGAGACAGAGACAGAGACAGAGACAGAGACAGAGACAGAGACAGAGACAGAGACAGAGACAGAGACAGAGACAGAGACAGAGACAGAGACCATACTACACCAACAACAACTTACACCAGGGAAGTGGACAAGCAGAGTAGATATAGTGAACAAGAACCAATCATAAGGTGGAGACAATCAAAGACTAGGACAAAACACCCGGGGAAGAGATTGAGTGCAATTAATGTCCATGGTAACAAATAAGTGGGCGGGGCCAATGACAGCAGACAGAAACAAAGGAAAACACAGACAGACTCATTACAATTATATGTTTAACTTTAAATCCCAAAGGTGTATAATTAATGACAACTATTATCTAACGAGACAACAATTAAAGAAGGAAGAAAATATGGCTGAGTGATGTTAAAATTCTGAAGTTGATTATTTTCCAGTAAAAGCACATATTTTATTGTTTGATATTAATATCATGCAATTTAATATTTTATTCTTCTTTTAACAAAGCCATTTGCCAATGCTAACATTTCTAGTCAAAACTTGACTTCTATTGAGAACATGACTTTTTTAGTCATTTATATATATAAATATATATATATATATATATATATATATATATATATATATATATATATATATATATATATATATATATATATATTTAATGATGCAGAACATCCACAATACAAATGAGTTCCTGTTATCACTTGTATTACAGCATCTTTCTCTAAAATTCATTCATTCATTCATTCATTCTCTACCGCTTATCCAAACCCATCACAGGGCACACACACACACACTCTCATTCACTCACACACTCACACACTACAGACAATTTTCCAGAGATGCCAATCAACCTACCATGCATGTCTTTGGACCGGGGGAGGAAACCGGAGTACCTGGAGGAAACCCCCGAGGCACGGGGAGAACATGCAAACTCCACACACACAAGGCGGAGGCGGGAATCGAACCCCCAACCCTGGAGGTGTGAGGCAAACGTGCTAACCACTAAGCCACCGTGCCCCCCCTTTCTCTAAAATGATTAAGGAAAAAAAAAGCAGAAAGTTTCTCTCCTCACAATAAAGCACATATTTTGCAGAGGACTTGAGTAATGAGTGTATTAATATAAACCTTGGGTTGTCTTTGAGCTCGCTAATGTCAAGTTCTGTAATAGAAAATTAATCTTCACTTTCTGACCAATCAGAATTAAGAATGAACTCTGGGACGAGTAAAAGTACAGAACAGGCTATACTTTATATCCTTCATATTTCTGTTTGCGAGACCTATTTTCCTCTCTATTAGTACCATGACTGCAGCAACGCTCCAACACCCTTCTGTTCTTCACTGCCATATTAAGCAGTAATCAGTTACAGCAATTGAGTTTGGTGTGTTTCAGCACCTCTGATGATCCACATTCGGCACCTGGTGCTCACATCCTCATTCTGAGTTAGAAGAGGAGATGAAAAAATAGGGAAACTTGACCTCTTTTTCTCCCTCTGTTTTCCATACACAGTGTTATGTGCTTTTCCAAAGCGCTTTATTCTCTGTGCTCACCAGATCTCGCCAGTACACGTCTTTCACTGCGTTTTTCAGAAATATAGAGAACTTAATTTTGCTGATGGATATAAAGTCATTAGTAGCTCGTATTTACTTTGTAATGAATCTCTGCATTGACTTTTTTCCCCCATAACCACTAATGTCTCATGAGAATAACATGAAAACCCCACTAACTAAGAAATAGCAACAAAATCCCTAAAACAAATTATTATTTTTTTCAGTATAAAACAGTTCATAAGTTTCACAGGGGGTTTAATTTAGTGGTCTTTTTATTTGCCTTATCACTTTTTTTTTTATTTGCATCACATGAAGTTTATCTAGACTTTATCTAGGAGGTTCCTCAGGACTGGGAACCTGTG
Source organism: Tachysurus fulvidraco (assembly GCF_022655615.1). NCBI lineage: Eukaryota > Metazoa > Chordata > Actinopteri > Siluriformes > Bagridae > Tachysurus > Tachysurus fulvidraco. The sequence goes on along the minus strand of NC_062530.1, from coordinate 23,599,350 downwards.
CCATAAACCACAAGGTGTTTGGTCTCTGCTGTGATCTTGCATAGTTAAACCGTGACCCACGTGTGTTGTGTTGATCAGGTTTGCATTATTGTTTGTCGGAACCGTGAGTGCTGAGATGGGGTTTGTTTCCCCACCACCGGTTATATGATATAACTTAAGCGGCACCGATAAAACAAACGACTAGAATCCATGTAAAATGTCATAATGATAAGGAGAGTTGTGATCTCATCACTGGTGCTGAGGAAACAGCTCCAGCTGGAAGTTTACCTGCGATGTGTGAATGCCGGGCTGCGGGCTCGAGCTGGTGCGCGCGCTGTCCGGGATCGATGACTCGCGTGTTGAGCTTTTTCTCAGGAAGACGCGACGGTAAATTCCCTCCTGTTTCTCTGCTCTATTCCACACAGCGGGAAGATGATCGTGTTCCAGTGAGAACTGCACGCTGCGCTACCTGGGACACGCGCCACTGCTCCTCCTGCACGGGGCGCCACCAGGAACGGTGAGAAAAACTGACTGGAAGAAAAGATGCTCTTGTTTGGAATCACGTTCAGCTTGTTCTGCACACTGACAGGCAAAAACAAGCTGCCCCAAAAATACACAACTCAAACTGCCGTTTACCTCGTGCACGGCCATCTTTATTCATCTCTCTCTCTCTCTCTCTCTCTCTCTCTCTCTCTCTCTCTCTCTCTCTCTCTCTCTCTCTCTCTCTCTCTCTGTCTCTGACTCTCTCTCTCTGTCTCTCTCTCTCTCTCTCTGACTCTCGCTCTCTCTCTTTCTCTCTGTCTCTGACTCTCTTTGTCTCTCTCTCGCTCTCTGTCTCTGTCTCTGTCTATCTATCTATCTATCTATCTATCTATCTATCTATCTATCTATCTATCTATCTATCTATCTATCTATCTATCTATCTATCTATCTATCTATCTATCTATCTATCAAAAGATAACAACAGGATTAGCTGGACTCCCAAACCAGTTATCATTCAACAATCTGCAATCCGTTGTTTCTTCATCTGAAGATGTTTTCTTCATACTTTACTTTTTCAGCCCACACAGTGGACTTCCCTCCCACTGTTTATGGTAAAAGTGAATATTATGTTAAAGGGTGCTCTGACTGCAAGACCTGTATAAAAGGCTTTGCTAATAAGCTTCCATAACTCCTGCACATCTTCACCACTAAATGCCTTTCAAGGGCACAGTCCATCATCTTGGCTGCCTTGCAATTGGCTCATACACTTTACTCCTCTCTTCCCTCTGGCAAACGCTTCTGCAGCGTCAAGACAAACATCACTAGCCTCAAAAACAGCTTCATCCTGCAGGCAGTAGGGCGGGAAAAATGTCCGTCTCTGTCCATGTGGCCGTCTCCCTCCATGACCATCCATGCAATTTATTAGATCATTATCTCTTTCAATAGCCATTTTGGATATTTCATATGTTCTTACTATACAATATAAATTTGTGTGATGCTGTTTGTATGTATGTATTATTATTATACTAATTTAGAGTATATTTATCATTTTAGTGTGAAATGTTTACTTGTTGAATTTTACAAGAATTTTATAGATGCATAAAGCATCCCCTATTCATATAATAATTTTAAAAAAAAAGTTACTTTTTATTTGTGAATTTCTCCATCATGATATAAAATAAAAAATGGCCCTAAAGGTTATTTATTTGGATATTTATTTTTGTTTATTGGAGTGTTGTAAAGACCTGTGTTTAGGGTTTAGAGGACTTCATTAAAACCTCACAAATTTGTTCATATTTGATCACATACAAACACACAGAGAGTTAAATGAACTAAGTATGATAATTATAATAAAGTTTCCTTACATTGTCCAGAAACAAACTGGTGTGAAATCCTTCTTAATATTTTAACACACAGATCATAATAAAATGTACTTTAAAACCAAGTTAAGGTGATATTATTGATAACTATACTGTCATTATCAAAGAAATACATGTGGAGAAACACAGGTGATTCATCACATCAGCAGCTTTTAAATTAAAGGAAAGTTTCTTTTCAACCATTTTTCTATTCTAAACGCTTTCCTTGCAAACTTTATCAGCTGGACTCCTTGCGCCCCCGTGTGGCCAGGAGAGGTTTTGCAGTGGTTTGCAATTTTCTCATACACAAGCTGAAGCTAAGAAAAATTAGGAATAAAACTAAAGTAAAATCAAATCGAATTGTTGTTGAAATGTTGACTTTAAACACTATACTATACAGTTTAGTTTCGTGGATGCACTGATTATATCTCAACACAGATTTATTACCTGCATGCTAACATGTAATAAAGACACATTTACATCAAAAATATGAAATTACTAGCAGCTCCAGGCTACTTAATAAATGTAGAGGTAGTTGACAGCATTGTAAAAAAAAAATTCCAGATAAACAGGACATACTTTCTTCCATCAGCTGTATAAGTGCTTCTGTAGCTGGAAGATCCCAGTTTCTTATTTATATTATAAACTCACATGATTTTGACCTCAGGACAAACTTCAGAGATTATGTTCTTATTATATTCATTTACTTATCAACATATTCGCCTTTCAAAATAATCTGATGATTCATCTGTTCATCCCTCTTCCGTGTGTGCTTTATCCTGGTTATGGTAAATCTGGAGCTTATTCCAGGAGCACTGGGTGTGAGGTGCTACTACATCCTGTATGTCTTTACCTGTTCTTGCTATTTCAAACACACTAGTGTTATGTAGGTGATGCTGGTTACCAGATGGTGGTAGTTATGGTACAAAAAAAAAAAAAAAAAAAAGGAAAAAATCCATACCTTAATATGTGTATTCCAGGAAAAAAGAAAGGAGGAACAAATGAAATACATAATAAATAATAAATTGGTTATAAACGACCCTTTGGTCAAGGTGCTATCAATGTTAATAAAAGTTCTTTGGTGTGTTTCATTACAGTTTGTTTTTAAATGCTACAATTTTAGCGTTGGAGCAGATTTAATATTTGCCAGAAGATAGAGGTAGTAAAGATGAGTATTGTTATGAAATTTGGTACATTGTGAATCTAGAATTTTAACTAAAAAACAAAACCTTGCATTTTTTTTCTTGCCCATTGCATATGCATAATTTCCCTAATGTGAACTAGTATGAAATCGATCATATTCACTATTAAACATGATCAGTTTGGTTATACATGGCCCTCAGTTTGAAACATTGGAGTTACAACGTGTTATTTTCCGCACCCCGTAAATCTAAGTGGTTTATTTTAGCTTTAAATCCTACAATCTGCTTAGCATAGGTGCTGTGATCAGTGCGCTTCCTTTTACAAGCCCTGCCACACTTTCCTATAGTGAACCTGGCACGTGTGTACTTGCAGGACAACAGATGAACAAAGGACGTTTAGGATTTAAAGGATGTTGGCTAAAGCTCACTGAGTGTAAGCCTGAACACTCTGTTTTATATCTGCTAGCACAGAATCACATTAATTTATCGTATCAGCTCGCTGTCAGACAAGCCAGGGACAGTCGGTATAAATGTGTGTTAGCATGGCTATGCTCCCCTTGCCTGTTATTGAAAATAAAAAGGACTCAAGGTGTGAATTGTTGATCAGATTTAAACGATGGAAGAAACGACATGCAACAGATAATGACAGATATTAGATGTTAGCTTCTCTTCAACTAAAATCATAACCAGTTAACAATGAGACTAGCACAAGTGTGTATATGTGTGTGTTGGCGTCTACAGGGGTTCAGTTGCCGCCAAACGTGCTTTTTAGATGAAAAAAAAAAAATATATATATATATATATATATATATATATATATATATATATATATATATATATATATACGTATGTATATATACGTATATATACATACGTATATATATATATATATATATATATATATATATATATATATATATATATATATATATATATATATACAGAATACCTCCATAGTACACCTGATTTGTATTGTAAGTGACAACTAAATACATAAAAACGTATCAGTTTAATTTATGTATAAAATTAAAGTAACAGTGATACAGTTTGAAGCTGAATAATTGAGCTTGTTGGGCTAAAAGGTACAATCCGATGAAGTTCCTGCAGAAGTCAATACAGCTGGATGAACCGTACAGCACAAGCAGAGCAGCACAGCTTTTGGTAATCGTCTGCTCACATCTCTAATCAGCTCTGCCACTAATCCCGATCCTCTACAACGTCCTTCTGCTGGGATAGAGAGAGCGCTGGATAGACCAGGGTGAGGGAGAGGACTCAAGAGAGACAGATGAATGGAAAAAAAGTGTCAGAGTTTGTACATTTGAAGATGAGCAGGCAGCTTTTGTATTTGGGAAGAGAGTCTAGGAATATTGAATATTGACCTGCAGGTCACGTTTCAGCTTCATCTTTATTTAACATGTTTATGGATCACAAAAGGTCTTAATACAGAGAAACCAGAAAGCTCCTTAGCTGGACCTGAACTTTTTTCTTATTAGCTGGATGAACAGAGCCTGTATGGAGCACGGCAGCAGAGCAGAGGACGCCTGTATCTCCACAGGGTAGGACACCTCTGAGCGACAGAAGAGAGTCAGAGACAGAGAGAAAGAGAGAGAGCGAGAGTCAGAGAGAGAGAGAGAGAGAGAGAGAGAGAGAGAGAGAGAGAGAGTCTTACATTGTGTGTAATATTTAATAGATTGAATTAAGATTTTTAAATTACATCTTGTTGTAAAGAGCCACAGAGAAAAGAGAAAAATAAATCACAACTGCAATTCCACTTCTAGCTTCACAGTATTCATTTCTTTCTTTTTTTTTTCATTAGCAACAGTATTTTTTGGTTTTATATTTTATTTATTCACAGTTTTTAATGCAGAGGTTAGGAGGAAGATGAACACTTTTCATCGAATATAGAGGAATATAGAGGGTGTCAATACTTTTGGGCCATGTGCTTATGGTTGTGTGTGGTGTGTTTCTGTGTGTGTGTATGTGTGTGTGTGTGTGTGTGTGTGTGTGTGTGTGTGTGTGTGTGTGTGTGTGTGTGTGTGTGTGTGTGTGTGTGTATGTATGGTGCCTGAGCTCATTAATGACTTTGGCAATAACAGCACAGGGACAAAGCCGGATTTAATCCAGTTCCTAACTCCAGCTTCGATGGCAGGGGGTCGTGTGATATATGTGACATTAAACGTAAATGTAAATGTATTAATGTGGTAAACATCTGCTTATTTTTTGTGCAGACGAAAAAAGACTATATATTTCCAAAAATATTATGAATGTACTGAAGCTGACATTATTTAATATTTGTTACTGTGAGATTATCGATAAAGCATTAATGTACAGTAATAGTAGTGTAACCTTGGATCATGGAATGGAATCCGTCCTTCAACTCTCTCTCTCTCTCTCTCTCTCTCTCTCTCTCTCTCTCTCTCTCTCTCTCTCGCTCTTTTGTCAGTCACAGCAACTCTAGCAGTTTTGAGTCTGTGTGCATCTAAGAAAGACAGCAGACAGCATTTTGCTTCTCATGCCTCAGAGGAAGCATGTGTTAGCCTTCACCTACAGTAGCTGATGTAGGACATGGAGATCTGGCTGGTTTGTAGGAAGTGAGAGCTAAACAAATTCTTTCCTACATATGTTAATACCCTACTCTATTACCCTAGCCTAATCTATTACCCTACATAAGCCTGATTTTTTAACACAATTCGACACAATAACATTTGATGAGATTGATGCTATTACTTTTCTAAGCAATCGGAATTACAACCACTCCCAGTATTCCCGTTATGGAAGCTCAAAGTGGCCTCTCTTTTTTTTTTTAACAAACAGTAGAATTCTATTCAAAACTATGGAGCTTTATGACTTGGCGAACAAGCTACTTACACAGATGCTTGTCATCTAAGTGAATATTCATTTTAAAGAAATGAACATATTGCTTATATATTTATATGTTTTGAACTAATAAATGAAGAAACCATAGAAGTCAAAAGTTGAAGTAGAATTTGAGCCAAGTCGAGTGACTAAGTACAGAGCTCTTAAAAAAAGCCAAGCGAGTTTAAATTGATCACAAATAACTTCTGTTTTTTCTTTAACTGGTAGAATTGCACTAGCAGTGTATGTAGATACTGCAGTGTGAATATGTTTGAACTAGATATCATTCAGTTTCAAATTTTATCTGATGATGCAAACATGCAACCTCATTGTGTTTCAGAGGTTTCAGCAGTAGCTACTGTAGATTGTACTGATAAACTTCTCTCCCCCCATGCAGTTTGTTAATAATGTCCACATTTAAGTGTAATGAGGTGCAAAAGAGATACCAAGAAATATCTCTGTGTGTGTTTGTATGTGATCCATGTACTGTAAGTCACTCTGGATTAATACATTTGTGAGGTTTTAATGAAGTCCTCTAAACCCTAAACACAGGTCTATATATACAACAATAAACAAAAATAAATTTCAAAAAATAAATAACCTTTTTTGGCCATTTTTTATTTTATATTATGATGGAGAAATTCACAAATAAAAAGTAACTTGAATAGGGGATGCTTTATGCATCTATATACAATAAAATTCTTGTAAAATTCAAGTAAACATTTCCCACAAAAATGATAAATATACTCTAAATTAGTACATATAATAATAATAATAATAATAATAATAATAATAATAATAATAATAATACATACATACATACATACATACATACATACATACAGCATCACACAAATTTATACTGTATAGTAAGAACATATGAAACATTCAAAATGACTGTTGGCTATTGAAAGAGATGTAATGATCTAATAAATTGCAAGGATGGTTGTAACAATAACAATGTTGGGATAGATTGAAAAGTTTAAAACAGTCCTACTGAATAATTCTGTATACTGTAAATACTCAGCTTCACGTTTGTTGGCAGCTGTAAAAAACAATTTTTTATTTATTTGTATTTTTTAAGTGGTTTTATATTTGTCTAAAATCTAAAAAAGAAGTACAGAAAGAATTAAAATAATAACAAAAGAAATGAATAATAATAATAGTAATAGAAATGAATAATAATAATAATAATAATAATAATAATAATAATAATAATAATAATAATAATAATCCAACATAGACTCTTTGACTCATAGAAAGCCCCCACCCCATATAAACAAACAAACAAACAAACAAACAAACAAACAAACAAAGTAAGTAAGTAAGTAAGTAAGTAAGTAAGTAAGTAAGTAAGTAAGTAAGTAAGTAAGTAAGTAAATAAGTAAGTAAGTAAGTAAGTAAGTAAGTAAGTAAATAAATAAATAAATAAAAACATCAAACCAAATAAGGTTTCAGTATGATATGGAACCCTTTTCTTAACACAGGAAGAAAAACAGGAAAGCCAAAGGAGTCTGTGGTTTTTGATTCCGCTATAATTCACTCATCTGTTTTCGACTCTAAGAACTTCCATTTCCACTTCGACCTTTAATCGTGTTTGCGGTGAGTCAGAAAGTTGTTATCGTGTTAAAAGAAGTTTTTTCCATTCGTATAATGAATCTGTTTAGATTTTTCCTCAGTGTTTATCATTTTACTGATTTTCCACACACCACACCAGCGAGATGGGAGAAATGACATGCAGGGCATCATGGACTCACTTTCACAGACCTGATCGTATTAGAGATGTTCTAACATCTGTATGTAATAAATGTAAAAGTAAACATCTCAGACACAGAGCAGAAATGTCATAGAAACAAATTATATAATTTCTGCCACTACGGCATTTCTGCATTTCTTCACTTTCTTTGTATATAATTTCTACACTGTGTCAGAGACTCTAATATGATCAGTCACAAAAATAATCCCTACACGATCTGATGATTTTCATCTTATTAACTCACTATCATTATTAAATATTGTATACAGTACATTTCTTCTCCTCTTCACCTTTCAGCCAATTTCTCCTCTGATAAAGAAACTCTTAATCCTCTTAAAAGTCCTCCTCACTACTACTAACACTGTTTAACCTTAAGAGCTCTTTTAAGGGTGTAGATGCTCTATGAATAACTTTTATCTTTACTAGGATCTTCTCTTTAATTCTAAGAGGAAATGCCGACATTTCTAAGCATTTCGTTAGCATTTCATCACTAAGAGAAACTCTTTGCACTAAGAAATTTCATGAACACTGGCCTTGGTTTGACCCTATACATGGTGTATCCTGCCTCGATGCCCGATGATGCCTGAGATAGGCACAGGCTCCCCGTGACCCGGGAAGTTCGGATAAAAGCGGTAGAAAATGAATCAATGAATGAATGAATGGCCTCAATAGGATCTGATAGAAAATGATTTACATCCAAAATCCTGATCCAGAATCTTGAACTAAGCAGAGCCAATTAATCTGTTCACCTATGAAAAAAAATATGGTAGTTCAGTGACTCCAATGTTCTCGGCATGAACTCAGTTTTTTCCACAGATTCTATTTACTGAGTTAAATCCATTCACATTTATGTAAATGATTGAGCAAAAAGCAGCTCATCAGACCAGAGTCTAGCTACAAGGCAGGGTCTCCGATTTTTGAGAAATGCTTCAGAAAACTGAGTCGGGCCGAAAACTAAACAAATATCAAAACTAACATGTAGCCAATGAGCAGAAAGGGGTGGGGCTTGTTAATATGGGTGGAGAGAGTGTTTAGTGCACATGTGTGACATTAGCAGAAAGCGGTTTTAACATTGACATGGAGGATAAAAACGAAAGAAAGCGAAGAAAGACTTACGATAAGGCAAGAAGTAGGACGTGTTAATATAGGATCAGCTTTCCAGCGCTGGAGAGAACTGAAGGAGCAGGAAGTTGGCCACATATTCACAGGTTGGAGTTTCCCGAGTCAATAACTCCTGAGCTAAACGCTGTTACTACACAAATAACACCTCTTTTCTATCATAGTAATGTAGAGAGGCAGCTACAACCGCGTTTAGTGTAGTAACAGCGTTTAGCTCAGGAGTTATCGACTCGGGAAACTCAACTTTACTTAAGACACCGAGGCGCTTTTTTCCTTCTCGATAGGTGAGTAACGTTGGTTCTGCTTTGTTACACAGAACTAATATATGCCTTTGTCCTTTACATGATTATGCTTGTGTGTCATTTTTGCTTGTTTGTTTATCTGCAATCGTATTGTTCTTCCCTTCAGCTATGATAAAGACACATTTCTTTCCAGTAGTTGCCTGGGTTACGTATGTATGTGTGGGCGGAGCTATGAATACAGGGGTGGGACCCGTTTGGGTTAGGGGTCTGTTTGTTTTGATGATTTTATATGTCGACATTGGCTTTCAAAAATCGGAGACCCTACCTTTAAGACCTTAGCTTAAAAAGTGGAGAGATTTCGCTGACTTTGATAAAAAAACAAAAAAAAAAAAAAACAGATGTCGGGGAATTGAAGTCAAACCAAAAATGTGCAACCAAAAGCAAAACTGTGGAAAGTAAAATGGGACACAAGGCATGACCGCAACAAAAACATGACAAAATTATATATATACACAGAACACACAGAAACCTCAAACTAAATGCTGATTAGTGGAAACGTGTGAGAGTGTGACATGCAGGGTCATGTGACTAACGTTTGTTCTCCTTTCCCAACAATTTGAAGTGTTTTATTTTCAGCCATGGACTGTTGTCACCATTCAGTCATGTTAGTTTCTTATCCTGTCTTTCTTAAGCTTCGGATTTCTCGTGCAAATGAACTGTAGTCAGTTAAATGACTGTGACATAGTGTAATTTATTCGGATTTGCTTAAGCACTTGAATGAGTAATCTAAGCAGCGTAATCCTGCCTGCACACAACAGGCACATAAATAGAAACTGGGACTCTATAAAGATTAACATATCAGCTTCATCTTGACCAGCAAAGGCCCTGATTCTTTAAGTTTGATGGACAGACAGGACCGGTTTGATTTTCCACACAGGAAAAAGGGTGTTGCGTAACACAGAGTTGTGAAAGACTTGTTTATGTGATCACGTGACCTCTGCACATGTTCTAAAAGTGTCTTTTATTTCCGCTTAGACATCATGTTCTCCTAAAATCTTTTCTTCTTTTTTTTTATTTCAAATAGATGTGTGGCGGATGTAACAACCCAGGATACGGTTATGTATGAAATTCCATTGCAGAAAAAACGGGACAATCTTCCTTTTCAGGTAAATATTTAAGTATGAAGTGTAAAATAAAAAACAAAAACAAAAAACAACACTAATACAGACAACAATATAAAAGTTTTTATACCTTAACAACCTTATTCATTTCCATGCCTATGCTCACTTCTTCTGGTATAAGCTGTTCCAACTTCTCCAGTGTTACACCACACATTCTTCCAACCAGATCTGAAGAACAAGTGGGTCTTAAACCTGTGTTAAGATTAATACTTTGTTGGACTTTTGCATTATTTATCGATGGCTCCATTATTTCCAGGGTTGGCCATCCATCCGTCTATCTGTCCATCCATCCATCCATCCATCCATCCATCCATTTGTTCCCCCATCCATTTATCTGTCTGTCGGTCTGTACATTCTTCCATTCCCTCAATCCCTTCATCCATCCATCCATCCATCCATCTACCTATCCATCCATCGGTCTGTCCATTCATCCCTTCATCCATCTATCTATCTATCTATCTATCTATCTATCTATCTATCTATCTATCTATCTATCTATCTATCTATCTATCTATCTATCTATCATGATTTTAAAAAGAATATTCTAGCCATCTCTTGACACCTTCTTACATAACATCAGTTTCTCCATCTCCACAGATCTTTCCAGACCCGGTGGAGGTGGTGCTGCACCCAGAGGGAACTCTGGTATGTGTCCCGCAGGGGAAAGAGCGTTTGCCCTCCATCGTGGTGGAGCCAACAGACATCAGTGAGGTGGAGAGCGGCGAGCTGCGCTGGCCTCCGGAGCAGGGAGACTCTGATGATGAGGATCTGTTTTTGGAGCAGTGTATCCCGCCAGCTAACATTGCTGACTGGGGGGAGGAAGATGAAGATGAGGCCATCATCATCAGCAATCAGCCAAGCACCTCCCTGTTGGGTGTGTTTGATAGCTTCACATTACTACTTCAAACATCTACAACAAAATATCGCCATGCATGGCCAAGGTTTATGCAAATAATATTAATCATTTTAATAATTACAATTCTATTGTGTAAATAAAATAAAAAAGTTAAATATGTGTTAGGTCAATCCAGCTTTCATGCTAAAATGACCACAATTACCACGTCCTGCTATCTTTTGATCTCTGTTCTTCTTTATTTCTCTTAACAGAGCTTCAAACAGATGATTTCAGAGATAACACCCCAACACTTCTTCCTGAGAATGTTCCTGCATTAAACTGAACAACCACATCACACTGCAGCCCTTGCCTTGGTCACAAAAACACATTTGGTCCAAAAAGAACTTTTTCTTATTTTTTTTATTTTTTTAATTTTGGACTAAGTAAGCACCAGTAAACAATTCTGACTTCAGTCTTAAGTATTGCATTCTGAACGAGGAAATAATGCAAGCCTTCCCTGACATCAATCATGCTTCTTGTGTGTCAGAGAACCGCACATTTTTTTTAGAACTGCACATATTCTGAGCATCACAGCAACTTGCATTTCCTGTTCCTCTTTTACTGACCTTTTCTTTTTTTTCCTAAACACGTTTCCCCGAATGACATACTGTAATTCTGTGGTGTCAGAATTCCCTGATTGACAGAAGATCTGTTGTGTTTTACGGAACTGACAATGCTTATTAGGCCCTAATAAAGACTTTAGCTTCATTAAAAAATAAAATAAATAATATTTGAATTCAATGTAAAGACAAATCCTAGCTAACTACCTATGTACAGTAAGTAGCTAGGCAAAAATATCTGTGCCAATAAATTCAATTCAGTTCAATTTTATTTGCAAAGCGCTTTAAACAATCAACAATAGTAAAAAAAAAAAAAAATTAATGTTAAACAGAAGTTCAAGATTAATATTAGACTTCTATTTAAAATGTGTTTGTATTTATCCCTAATGAGCAATTCTGAGGTGACTGTGGCAAGAAAAAATCTTTTAGACGGAAGAGAAAGAAACCTTGAGAGGAACCAGTCTCAAAAGTGCACCTCATCCACATTTGGGTAACACTGCAGAGTGTGATTATAAACTGTTATAAACACCAGTGTGTTATTATGAATAATGTCTTTTCTACAGTCAGATACAGTCTGATAATTGTGTATTGATTAGGAGGTTGTTGCAGTGGTGTAGTCTAGTTTTTTGTAGTGAGTATACTGTGACCCCCCCCCCCCCACTCCCAGCCTCATACTCACCCATCCTAGAGCGACACCCCATAGGCACCACCAGACTCACTAATGCATAAAATATGCATCTACATGTAATTTAGAGCATTATTAAAGACTGCTTATGTGTTATCAACATTCCAATTTATTATAAGCAACAAAAGACAGTCAGCTGATAAAACCTGTGCTCCATGTCCCATATTCATATAACATTTAAAGCTAAATGTAGCTCTTAAAGGTAAAGTTCACCCAAAAATGAAAATTGTGTTATTTCCTCACCCTCAATTTGTTCCAAAACTGTATGAATTTCTTTCTTCTGTTTAACACAAAAGATGATATTTTGAAAAATAACACAATTTTCATTTTTGGGTGAACTTTATACCTTTAAGAGCTACATTTAGCCCTAAATTTTATATGAATATGGGACCTGGAGCACAGGTTTTATCAGCTGTCAATTTTCAATGTACATTTAAGAGTGAACAATAAACATTTGTTCAGTTTTATCACCAACACTCTTTCATTGCAGAATATTATGAACTGAATGAACTGGTAGTTTACAAAGCTTTCTAAATACATTTGTACTCGGGATGTGGGTGAAATGTCACCCGAAGCTGCTGTAGCTTTAGGTGCAGGCTTCCGAAAACACACTCAGAGTGTAGTTTGAGTCTGCTTTCGTTTCATATCTTCTTGTACATTAGTTAGTTAATTTCAAATTTGCGCCAAAAAAACACCGCCAAGCAACTCGTTTTCCTCCTTGGTAGGTGACGTCAGATCGGGTCACAGGCCACGGAAAACCCCAATGGTCCAAAAACGTTAGTGATCCGCAATCGCAACCACAGTCTGTGTTCGCAACACAGACGGGGTGAATTTATGAATGAAAGTTCTGTCACAAAACGATATTGATCAATCAATCCATCCAACCTAAGCGTATGTAAAATGTGTCTTTTTTATTTTAAAATAATTTATGATAAAATTGTTGTAAACGTTAATAAAAGCGTAAGACAAAATAGTTTCTGTGTGTACTTTGTGGTATTCGAATACCAGCATATTTTTTGTTTGGTGACTGTCTGACTTTGTTATCATTTCTTTGATACTATAGGGATAAAAACTCTAGCTCTCACCCTGCTTACTTTAACTCTTGACACATAAAATAACCTTAACTGTAAGCCACAGTTTGAGTTTCCAAACAAAACAGTACACCAAAACTGATTGGTGTAAATGTGATCTGAGAAACACGCAGCATGGTGAAAGCATTTTGTGTAAGTAGCCATGAAGGACTGTTAAGGTTACCAGCTACACAATATCAGGTCTGATAGCGTTAGCTTATTTTACTACATCCAGAGCTCGAGCCAGTGGTAAATAAATTGTCATTGCTGCTTTAATACATGATAAATCAATTATTCTTTTCTCTTTTTTATTTTATTTTATAGAAAACATATAAGGGCTTAAGTGAAATGTTGTTCTTCATTGAATAAAAATCCCAAATTAGCTAGTTTTTATTTTATAGATTAATCACAATACAAGATAACTTTATGCTTTATTTATACTTTAGGATACAGTACAATATCCTAAATATATACAAAATCTAGCATTTCTAGCATCTAGTCATGATTGTATAGGAATTACTAGATCATTGCGTCTATATTTACAATCATTTTACTTGCTAAGATTTTTATTTTCAGTACAGTGCATCAAAATGTATTTGAAATGATCAAACAAACAAATAACAGATGATGTTTATTTTTTTAAGTTGTTATTGATCACTTGATGCTGAGGATGGCTCCACAGGAACAGACTGTATATCCCTGGGTTTACTGTGGATTTTCTTTTGAGTCTGCAGTGATCAGTTCTTTCTGACTTTAACAAAATCGACTTCATATTAAATCCAGAATAATTTCCCTGATTGAACGATTCTACACTTTGAGCATATTTTACACATAGAAAGGAAATTATTTAATTGCACTATCTGGTGTTGCCTAGAAGGGGATGAGTTTTTACTCACCAGTGCATCACCGATGCCCGCTGGCTTACATGTAAGGGATAAAATGTGCAATTGTTTATCCTGGATTAATATATTTCTGAAAAGCATCTGTATGATGATGTCTATTGTTAAAAATGATATACAAATACAATTAATTTGACAATAATAATAATAATAATAGTAATAATAATAGTAATAGTAATTACTATTATTATTACTATTATTATTATTATTATTAGTAGTAGTATTATTAAACAATGTTGTACAGGAATATTAATATTTTCTTATAAATATAAGTATAAATTCTTTGTGGAAGCAATGAACAGATTCTCAATGAACAGATCAGTAATAGTGAAATGATAATATATAATTTTTTTATTATGTAATTAACTTATTACTTTTTTACCTAAGCAAGAAGGTAAATTTACCATTTTTTATTGACTATTTATTTTTTATTTTATTTTCAGCCCACATTAATAATTTTCTCTCAGTTTTTTACACATACAAATCTATAAGTTTATATACATGTTTATATAAAAAGTTTATTTATAAGTCTCTGTTGGTATGTGGTGCAATAAAGGCGTAGGTTAATAAGCTGTTTGACATAGTTTTAGACGTAGTCACTTCCTTTCTGGCTCAATATATACAAATTGCAGAAGACAACACAAGAAGAGATTGCAAATCACACACAAGAGCCTGAACCTGTCAAAATCCTGATACCACATTCAAACTCAACCAACCACATTATTCAACTTTCTGCAGTTCATCTAAATGTAAGTAACAGATCCTGAGAGCAGGAAACCTGGAAAAGGAAAGGATTTGATTTGGGCTTTGTTTTTTTTTTAAGGTAATAAGGAAAGATATTGATTCATATAGATGAGATCGATTCTTTTATTAAATTATATAAATTATATTTTAGCTATATAGATTATATAGATGATTTTCATAAGTCTTCGCTCTTATGTCTGTGGCTGAGTCCAGGTTTTTTCTAATTATGTACCTGAAATAAGTTCTTAAAATATATTATAATTAAATTGCACAGTAACTAAAGGTACAGATGAATCCACTGACATGGATCCATCATAGTGCCAAGCATTTAAAGTCTAAACTTATTAACCTTGTCCTGTTCCATATGAGATGTTCCAGAAGATAAAGAACAGATTAACATTTACACCAAACTTTGTCAAAATGTAAACCACAAAATATCTTTCTGCTCTTGTCCTTCCCCTCACAGATAAAATGGGTGAATATGATGATTACTACACAACCTATGATTTCTCCAACCTAACAGACCCATGTGGTGGTGAAAAAAACTGTACGCTGCTCGACAAAACTGACATATCCGTGCTCGGTTGGCGTCACTGGTTTGCGCTGATCTGCTATGCGATAGTCTTCTTGTTGGGCGTCCCTGGCAACGGTCTGGTCGTCTGGGTGACTGGATTCAGGATGCCCCGTTCAGTTAATGCCCAGTGGTTTCTGAACCTGGCCTTGACTGACCTTCTGTGCTGTTTATCCCTACCCCTGCTCATGGTGCCACTGGCTCAAGATTTGCACTGGCCCTTTGGTCCGTTAGCTTGCAAAATACTTCATGGCCTACTGTATCTGTTCATGTACTGCAGCGTGCTGATATTAACGATCATCAGTTTGGACCGCTGGCTCCTTGTCACTCGGCCTGCTTGGTGCCAGAACTGGAGGCAGCCGCATTTGGCTCGTTGGGTCTGTCTGGGTACCTGGGTGATAGCACTAATTGGGACCATTCCCCAGTTCATCCACATGAGTGAAACAGTTCATGGGTCGAAGAAAGTGTGTCTTGGCCATTACTTAAATGAGGTGCATGCTTGGGCCATGGTTGTGATGCGTTTCCTGTTTGGTTTTCTTCTACCTTTCCTTATAATCAGTTTCAGCCATTGGGCAGTGTACAAGAGGGCACACAAGAAGAAAAACGAGAGGTCGTCACATACCTTGAGGGTCATCCTAGCTGTAGTGATCACTTTCTTTGTGTGCTGGATTCCCTTTCATATCATTGACATCGTTATGCTTATATGGACTAAAGCAGTGGACAAAACAAAGGCAAACCTTCACCTGGCGCAGACATTAGCTCTCTGCCTGGCTTACTTCAACAGCTGTCTGAATCCGATGCTCTATGTTTGCCTGGGCCGAGGGTTTAGGGAAAGCTTGACTAAGACCCTGAAGAGTGTACTCAACTTTGCTTCAGAGGAGCCATCTCGAGGACAAAGCATGACATTAACCACCAAGAGCACCATCGACACAAACTATGGAGAGACCAGAGGTCTCAGTCAAAAAGAGCTTTCTAAAAAATAGATCCAAAACATTGCTCTGCTCCACACACACACACACACACACACACACACACACACACACACAGAAATAGATAAACAAATAGCAAGTGTGTCTGTGGGTCTCACAGAGAGTACAGTACCTGAGCTGCAATATCTGAGCTATAATGATGTACCGGAGCAACAGTCGAGGAGCATACAGATCTTCTCAATACATCACTCTATACATCATACCTGCCTAAATATCATCCATTTGCCCATCCATCCATCCATCCATCCATCCATCCATCCATCCATCCATCCATCCATCCATCCATCCATCTATCCATCCATACATCAAACCATCTATCCACCCAACCATCAATGGAAGCCTGGATGAACAGATGTCTGAAAAATAGATGGCTAAATGGATGATGAAAGTCCTACGTCTGGCTGAATTCTTCCAGCAATACAATTTATATATAAATAATTGTAAATCATTGATCAGGTGTGTCACGTCGACTCCAGCAACTGTTCCAGCATGCTTGTAATTTCAAATCATTTTGCTGTTCTCTTTGACTTGAGTGTCACTGTAGGTAATGTCAAGTCATGAAGAAATGAAAACAAATGTGTTTATGTGTTTATGCAGTTCATGTGTTTATGCAGCTAATTTTAACGCAGCTAATATGTGAATATATTGCCATATATTATTTAAATGATTCATATAGATATTAATAAATAAAGAAATATATTTTAATAAATATTTCCTCAGTTCTAGTTTAGTTCTACAGTAATTTCATTCTGTTAATAACATCTTACTCTCACAGCTTAATGTATTATTCAGTCTTTCAGCTTAATGTATATTACTCAGTGACTAGCAGCGCAATGTATTCAGCTACACTATCTTTAACAGTTATAAGGTTTACGAACGTACGTCTGCGGACTTAACCTAGCATAACCACCTTTCAGATTGGTTTGAACTGGAATCTTAACTTCATTAGCGCATTAAAAGGAGACATTTTACAATTTCGGTTAAGATTACAAAATGAGCACACAGCAAACAGGATGTTGAGCAAACTCGGGCTCCTGCTTTGACACTTCTTCTAACTCCAAAATGCATGCAAATGTTCTGTATGTGTTTTATGGCCTTATTCAAGTGATTTAAAATCTTTAATTTTTCACTAACCACGCATAAACATTGTTTTCTCTAAAATACAGTCATGTACATACGTGCTGCTCACATATTATTGTAGTCCAGTTTAATTAAATTCTTCTTAGAAAATGTTTCTAACTTTAAATGTGTAAGAAAATATTCTTTTTGTCAGCATTTCTGTTTATCTTGTGCATAGATGTTTTTTCAGAGGCATATTCCTTTTGTACAAATAATTTTAAACATATATTTATATGTTTACATTATTATTTGTGTCACTTACACAGCCTTGCAATAAATAATAATAATCACATAATAAAATAAAGAAATAAAGAAATAAAATTAAAATGAAGATAAATTGCATCTTTATTGTGATTTATAAAAAAAAGATTAAAGATATTTAAAAATAATAAAAAATGATATAAATAATAAATATAATAAAAACTAATAAAATAATAATCATAAATATGAATATATGAGCTAAAAGACAATATTTGTTTGCCTCTCATATACTCAGATATTAAAGTGAATTACATAATTATTCACCTACGACCTGGAACACAAATGCACTGAAGTCACGAATCTGCATCAAACAGCCCATAATATTAATACATGGTGAAAATATTAATAAAAGTATCTACAGTTAAAAATATAACAAAAGTGTGGTGAGAATCTTGATCTATTCTAAGCATTACAAGAGTTAAAATATTTCTAAGATGCATTTTGAGGTCATGATCAAGCTCAAGCATCATATAAAATAATCATTCAGTTCAAATCCCAGGTCCACCAAGTGTCCACTTCTGGGCCCCTGAGCAAACCTTTAATTTCACTGGTATATAAAATTAGATAAAACTTAAGTTTCTCTGGAAAAGGATTTTAAATGAATTAAATGATAAAAAATATTATATCCTGCATGTTTGTTTTATATTTTAAATATCTGACTTGTTTATTTTAGAAATTCTTTCTTTCTTTCTTTCTTTCTTTCTTTCTTTCTTTCTTTCTTTCTTAGAAAAAAAGGTTTCTTGTAGAGGCAGGTCTGTAAAACAATCAAAGAACCTTTTTTTTTTTTTTTTTTTTTTTTAAATTAGTACAATATGCAACATTGCATAGAAAATAAATCAAAGACAATTTGATATTTTTGCCATTTTGCCATAACTTAATTCTGTTCATTGTGTAGATGCTCAGTGTGAATGTGAAGGTTTCAGCACAAGTCAGGTTTCAGGTTAGACAATAAAAATAATAACCAATCAGTGTTGTAGTTCAGTTGCACCACTGACATGAACATAGATCAAAACAGACACGATCGGATGTGTGTAACCATGTTTTTAAAATCTCACCCCAAGACATAAGGGTAGGGGCAGGCAAGGTTGTTTCAGGCTCTGTTGGCTTTTAAACTGAGACTCTGACAGCTTTTTTGACAGAAGCATTTCCATGACACTGTGTCCTATTCATTGTCAAGATGTGTAATGAAAAGGGTTGATAATATAAAAGCTTTATTATCATCATGCAGTAAAAGGGAATCAGAAAGCGTTTCCAAATACTTAAAAAATCTGCATCTAAAATGCAAAGATGCCGGAATAAAAACAGCAGGCAAGACAATACTTCATTATGTACAAAACTTTGTGACAGCTCGCATTCACAGAAATAGTTTTAAACATTTGTTTTATGTTTAACTGTACAGATTCTTACAGCTTTCAGAATGGCTATTTCTCACATGGAGGTCTGCAGTGCTATCACAAGATAGCAACAACTTACATTCAACCGATACATCGGGTGGCATCATGCTCATACTTAAAGAGCAACTCCAGCTAAGTTTGATTTTCTGCACTTTCAGGACTTTCTGCTGACGGTTTAGTCAAGGGCATCAACTTACTTTCTGTGAGAAAGAAAGCAAACATGAGGGAACTTTCCAAGGCCAGCCAGGGCTCCTGCTATTGTATGAGTCATATAACTTTGACCTGGAGCTTGGAGATCATGTCTCACACACCATAGAGCTTCTACCTGCAAATAAATAACATTGAGTGGCTTTACTGTAGGTGACCTCTTACTCATTACTACAGTAGCAACAACTTCAGGGAGTCCAGATTGGGCAGGAAATAAAATCTCACGACAACAGCAAAAGGCTACTGGAGTTGCTCTTTTGGATCCACATGAAACACATACAGATGTGTTGGAAGATTTCAGGTCAGTAATTAAATTCAATAATAAATCCATGCTTATGTGAGATTTGCAACCCTTAAGAACAAAATGCATATCTTGTTAGGAGATCTCATGTAGCATAAACATTAAACTCCATATGGCTTGTCAAGGGGACGTCATTACATTCTTTACAAAAGAAGGTTATGAGAGAAAACATTCGGAATTAACTTGACATAGTGTTACATAGTACAAAGATAAACAGTACAAAAAATGGGGGGAAAGTAGAGCAGGTGGTTATTTACCCGCAGTGGCCCACTTCATATGAAATGCACTAAAGAAAGTCTGAATCGAAGCACACACAATTCTTCTTGCTTCCTGAAGTTAATCCATCTAGGATATGCACCAAAGAGAAGAACTATCTTTAGCCATTATCCAAGTTCAGCGATATGTTTTGAGTAAGATACAACATGGTATCGGTCAGTGTTATGCCCATCTTAGGACTAGTGATCCTCATACTTTTGTCTTCATTCATTCTTTTGTCTTTTAACTTCCTTCGCAAGGTTGTGATTAATGTAGAGCTTATCCCAAAAACACTGTGCAAAGCATTATTATGTTGGGGGATAACAAAAGAAGAAGAAGAAGAAGAAGAAGAAGAAGAAGAAGCCTTTCTTTGTCATATATACATTACAGCACAGTGAATTTTTTTTCTTCGCACATCTCAGCTTCATAAACCATGATACAGCACCTCAGGAGCAGAGGGAGTTAAGAGCCTTGCTCAAGAAACCAACACTACTGTTACTGGGCCTTTATTAATCCCCAACAACAACCCAGGGCTTTACCCGTTTGGGCTACAACTGCCAACATCCATAGGGAACACACTTAGATATGACATAGCAGCAACAATACCTAGTGCTGTACCATAACATCCAGCACATGCTTAAATATTCATAAGTCAGGAATATTTGTCAAGTCAGTTTGGTCTTGATCACTCATCCAGAGAATCCAAAAGTGTGTTTGTGTGTTCTAAAATCTTCATACTTAGCCAGCATTGTAAATTGTACAGTAGTTTCCATAACATTCAACTAGGTCAGAATTTGGACATATATTAAAATCCAGCTTTGGGTTTTTGGGGATTCCACTTTCTAACACCAGACACCAACACTGGATGCACAGCATATACCAAATGAATCTCAAATGCCCAAGACTATACAGTGGTCATGACCTTTAGTGAGCCTGAGCGGAAACGCAGGATCTTCCTCTTTAGTGCATGCGAGGCTTTGATCCTGACTATAGCAGTAGGTGCATTCTGGGAGAAAGAAGGCACATATGGGGGCACTTGTTGAGGCCAGACAAGGCCCCCACTGTCATCTGAGTCACTTGACTTTGAGCTGGACGCTGGAGAACATGTCTCACTCAAACTGGAGTCAGATCCTTCTCCCTGAGTTCCTCTAGCATTTGAATCGTTCCCAATGTGGTGGTCCTGCTCAGTGTACTTACTACACAAATATGGGCTGATCTGAAAAGGTAGGTGTGTGTCTCTGAGCAGTCGTTCTTCTGCTCTGAGCAACGTCGCCTTCTCTTCTTGACTGAGGTCCACCGTGGAGCTCCAGGGTCTCTGACTGGACATATAATCTTCACTGAAACTGTGTGTGTCTGTATCCCACCCCATTGTATGATAGCTATGCTCTGGTTCACTGGTAAATCCTTGCTTTTGGAAGCTACCTTCAGATCGAGACTGGTTGGTTGTCTTCATATGACTCTGCCCGACCGATGACCATCTTTCCTCCTGATACAGTCTGCCTAAGGGCAGCTGATGTGCCAGTTCCAGAGATGTAGGTTTCCAGTCTTGTTTGGGAGATTCAGAAGTTAAAGGTAAAGAAACACAGGGATGATGAATACAGTGTGAATCTATATCAGCCACAATAGTGGATAAGTTTATGGAGGAGCTTGGATCTTTACAAGCCTGTGAGAAGAGATCAGTCTCATTTCCTAGATAGTACCTATCCTGTAATGTATTTTCATCACTAAAGATTTCCCATTTTTGCCACTCTGAATTTTCAGATTGATCACAGTAGTCAGGTGGATAAGAATGTAGTTCCTGCCAGTGATCAGGAGCACAACCGAGGACTTCTGTAGAGGAGAGTGTTTGGTTGAGGCTATAGCGTTGTAGAAGACCCAAAATATAGGTCTCCACACGCATGGCTTGCTGAATGTCTTCTTCCGTGGGACCCTCATCCACCTCGACAGTGGGACCTTGATGATCACAATGGATCCCGATTGGGCCACTATCCTCATTTAAATGAATAATGGGAGCCATGTCAGGTTCATTCACGTCCTCTCCATTTGGAGTTTGACCTTTTGACCACAGCGATCCATTGTCATCATCCTCGGCATCCTCAACTCCTTCTGCGATGCCCTCTAAAGGGGAGTACGGGGCAGACAATGAACGGGGCAGAAAAGCATGCAAGTGTCGTGCCCTTTGACCCTCCCAGTCCTGCATGTACGCATCTTTTGGGAAAAGGGAAGGAAATTCAGTATTACTGTCTAGATCAAAACTGAGATTTTTCATATATTTATTACTAAGGCGATTTTAATATACCTTACAAGGTATTAAGCAGAATATTTTTTATATTGTTAAGAAACTACTCTGCATTATTCTGACCAAACTTGTTCACGCTTGTCAGCTCGTATGAACGTTGCGATTCATCAAAAGTCTCTTTTTAGAGGTTTCATTTCGAAAGCCTTATGTGGTATGAGAAAAAATAAACAAAAGATAGATCATGCAGCTCAACTCTAACGCATCCCCTTATAGACCTGATGTAGGAGATACTGATACTGTATATTTTCTGTAACTGCAGCTTTGACAATATTGCCAATAACTGCAGGGTAAATCACAGGTTCATACTAATGAATGTAGTCTCTTTGATGCATTATTGTTAGTAACAGATCGTTCAGCAGGACTCGATACCAAAGACAAATGTATAATCATTGACATGGGGAACTTTTCTACTTGGGAATGTTTCTATAACCTTTATGGAAGGAGTCTCCAGTGTCAGCATGAGGGGGTGGATGTATATATTATAGCTCCTATAACAGGAAGTAATTTGTTTTAAACGTTCCATACCATTAAATGTAATTCTATATTTATATACTATATATGGATAAAGAGTATATTATGTATTTGTAATGAATAAAAAACAGAAGTTGGCAAATTGGTGTAATATTAGAGTATTCAAACACTTCAGGACTTTACAGGATTAGAGCATCCTTCACATTACCTGATAGTAACTAATGATTTTCCTATAATCACACACTCAGTTCTGGTTTATTCTTTGCATAAACATCATTTACTAGCAGATTAAACAGATTATTACCGGTAAAGAGAATGTAATAGCAGAGTAATCGTAATCAGTGAGCTCAGTGTGTATAAAAGGGGGATTAGTGAATATCTGGTGTACGGACTGACCCATCGATCTGCCTCTGTGGTTGTAGAAAGAAAGACTTGGAGAAGATCTCGATTGTCTTAATGAAGACGGAATTTCACTTTGCTCGTAAGAACCTGAGGACACACACACATCCGTACATCCGATGTCCAACACAATTTCACATTGCACAATAAAGACAGCATGGATACAATATGTTTTCCTCCATGTTGAGCTTGTACACTTTATGTAGCCTTTTTTTTATCCTCTGATGAGGCAGTTTGCACTTTGTGAAGCAAGTGAACATAAAGCAGGGAGCTAGAGTGCTGAAGGAAAAATCAATCCTCTTAATGATTTTAATATTGAATTGCCAAGTACAAAGGAGCAGCTTGGGTCTAAATAATGCTTGTGTGTATCTACTAAGCCTTGTATTTTATTACTGTTTATACCACAGACAGTCATTCTGGATGTAATAAAAATCACATATTAATGATTAAAGTTTATTTTAAATTATTTCTATTATATTTCTACAATAATAACACACAGGGATTTACTGTATATGGCAGATGAACGCTAAGCTTCAGAGTAACTGGTTTGAATGTTTTCTGTGAAGTGATGTTTATTATTGACAATCTCCATTGTCAGTGCTTTGTAACTTTCAGAGGTAAAAAAAAAATAAAATAAAATAAAAAAATCTGGGGGAAAAACAGGATGTTTTTTTGTAACATGCTGCATTTATTTTGTCTCGCTAGCTTCTAGAGAAAATGTACAGTAGGTGACTACAGGTAGGTGGACTAAACCTAGGTGATTACAGGAACAAACTTGTTTCGTTGAAGCCTCACAGCATTAAACTGAACTATAAATGTTATAAAAGTGTTTTTCATTAATAAATAACAACTGTTATCACCAAAGTGATGTATAAAACACACTGCCCTATCGTTTGGGTTAACTACACACGCTGTCTTGTTTCTTTTACCTTTCTTTCTTTTTTTTATCTTTATTATCTAGCGATGTTGTTAAAGCTTAAGTGGTTGTTTTGTAGCCATTGTTTTTCCATATCAGTATAAATTTCCCTCTGGGTAGCAATGAGAACCTCAACAATGCATGTTTATGTGCGTCTGGATGTAGCACCTGAGCTCGACATGTGGTCCAGGTTGCCTTCTGTGTTGGAGTGCATTGTCATCTCACTGAGGTGCTGCTGCAGTACCGTCATCACACCACCGGGGGCATCCGGGAGCTGCTTCTACAATACACATCGTAATGAAGGCAGATGAGTGTCAGGGTTTGTAATTCTAGATCCAGTCCATGTGTTTTTTGTTTAAT
>NC_062530.1:23564839-23572339 GCF_022655615.1 Tachysurus fulvidraco | reverse complement strand
AAATGTAAATTTATTTCAATATAAAAAGACCACACACCCACACACACCCACACACACAGGAAGTAGCACACACTACACACAAAGGTCTCTGTGCCATGTTTTCTCTGTATAATCAGCAGTCTAGTCCTCTGACAAATGCCACCAGGTTCTGCATGTAACGCTCGCTGCCTCACCTGCATTCGTTTATTTTTACCCCAGCAGTGAATCAGTTATTACGACTCTAGGCCTCTTATCAGAACATTTAAACACCGGCATTAAGAGACAGAGCATCTCTTTAAGTCTTATCTTCTTAGCTGTATTGTAATTTTGCCAAATGACTAAATGTAGATGTATGAATCCTATAGCACTGAGGCTCAACTCGCATAGTGCTAATGAGCTAATTCAATGAATTAAACAGGATTACATGACACTGTGACGCTGTCTGTGCCATGATGCACATTTCAGATGTAATTTCCAAGCTTGCCTAAAGTAAAGCTAGGTACAGTAAAGGCATTGTCACTGGAAAGCCCTTCTGTTGCACATAGAAATGTCAAACCAAAAACATTATTAAGGTTTTAAGATTTTAGGATTTTTAGGATTTAGAAACTGTGCGGGGAGAAAAATCACCTTAAAAAGGAAAAAAAAAAAACACGTGAGAAAAAATGAACAAACAAACAAACTACATAAAAAGTAGAACATGTAGAAAAAGTGACAAATAAAAATCAAAATAAAATTAAAACAAATCTTCCCTACACATGGATAAACTGAGACATAAAATAAATAAAAAACAATCACTTAATATATATTTATAAATATGCCGCATATAGATAAAAAATTTGCATGAAAATAATAAATAAATCATAAGGAGGGGGAAGGCACATTAAAGAAAAAAAAAACATGTCTAATATGTAGAAATATTTTTCTTTATATTTACTTAATATTCTTCTTTTTTTTTGTGCTTTAGATTTTTGTTCCAAAATACATTTACATTTGCATTTACAGCATTTGGCAGACCTCTTTATCCAGAGCGACGTACATACAGTAAGTGCTTAAATCTCTCTTATTGGATACATTAATGCTGGCTCATTAGGTTACATATTTAACCATGAGTTTAAAACATTGTTCAAAGTTAAAATGAAAAAGTTTCAAAGGTTTATTTATTTATTTATTTATTTATTCTACAAATAATATTTTTGTTTATTATTTATTCTACAGTTATTTAAATGAATAATTGTAGTAAACAACAAACATAATATATACATAATAACAAGTAACCTCACTGTGTGTGTGATGAGTATGTGATGAGTTTTCCTGTGGCACGTGCCAGTGACAACACATTTGATCGACGTTTCTCGCGCATTGCTGGTTCGGGATCAAAGGCTTCGTGACTCCGGGGCTCGCGCTGTCCCGTGAGAGATAGAGAGTGCAGCTCATTAGTATTCCACTCCACTCGTCTTTTGTTTGATCCACCGAAATGGGGGCGGGGCCTCGGGGGAACAGGGGGTGGGATGTTTTTTATTTGATTATTTCATTATTTAATTTCTCTCAAAGGGCCACAGTGAAGCGTGTGCGAGTGACGTCAGTGTTGCACGTGCTGTGTTGTACAGAAGCGCGGTTTATTCATCTGCAAGCATTTCTTTCTTTCTTTTTTTTTAAACCAAGATTATTGATTTTGCTATTTAGTTTTGACTGGGTTCTATAGTTTGCTTTTGTTTTGTTTGTTTGCTTGTTTTTGAACATGTGTTGTGTTGCTGCTGCTCACAGATGCACAGATGACTGTAAGTCTATGCTGCATGCAGCTTGCAGGTGTTCATTGTGCACTTTTTTGTGTAAATGCATTGCAAAAAAAACAAAAATAAAATTACAGACAAGTTTTTTCTTTCTTGTTTTCTTTTTGCTTTGGATATAAAATACTGCGTGTTTGAATTTCTGTAAGTTGACTAGAAAGGAACAATGGACCATTAAAATGGGTCCAAACTCCACCCCCATCCCAAAAGGCATCAATTCCAGCTGTCAAAATAGCCTCACACGTTACAAAGGGGCAGGGGATGGGATGCGTTTGAATTATAATCGAGACGGAAAAGATCAAATTAAAACCCTAATTAGATTCACGCACTTAGCTTCAGCACCTGCCTAAAATGTTCACGTAACCTTTACGCGCCGGAGAGGTTTAACTACCTTAATAACGCACCATGTGCTCCAGATGTATGCATACATTATGAATTCTTTATGTTCCATTTTATTTGATATTTATTCCTACACTAGTAATACTCACACGAAACCGAATGCAGATGTTTTCTATACCGACCTGCTGCCATTTCAGAGTCTCGTGCTCTTTCTCGGTGTCTCCATCTGCCAGGACGCACAGCACCAGTCTCTCCTGTCTCCGTCTGGCGGTTTCCAGCTCCCACAAGCTGTACACGACGTCCTCCAGGAGCTCCTTATTATTGCGGCTCGTCATGTGGAGAGAAATTCCGCGGTGCATCAGGACACAGAACTGCTTTCCTCAATCAACAAAACGATGTAAATCTCATTAACTCCAACACCAGGTTCGTGTGAAACGCCTTTGCAAAACGCCACAAAACATCTTTATCCCTTTAGCCACAGCTTAAAGCGTCTTTTTTTAGTTTCTCCAGCTGTTCTCCACGTCAACTGAGCAGTACGCGCTGCTCTCACGCCTCTCATCCAGACGCACGATGAAATCGACGCTCTCCGTCGACTGAAGCTTTGAATATTCATCCCAAGTCGCCTGCTATTGGACGCGAGCTCCTGCTGCAGTCATGAATATGTGAACGTAATCCAGCGCGACTGCTTCCTATTAGCTAATTCAGCGTTTAATTTGCATACAGCGCGTGCGGCTCCAGGTTTTTCCCACCACGCGCATGAATGAACGAAGTCTCTCTATATTCTATCATATAAATAACAATAGAAATAGATTAAATATGAAATGTAATGACATAAAATCAATTATGTAAATTATGATCTAATAATGCATTGGCAGTAATTCATCAGGCAGACACAGAGAAATGAAATGGAAATGGATCAAATCTGTCTAGATTTGTTAAATCAAATGTACTCAATCATTTTTTACCACTTATCCGAACTTCTCGGGTCATGGGGAGCCTGTGCCTATCTCAGGTGTCATCGGGCATCAAGGCAGGATACACCCTGGGCGGAGTGCCAACCCATCACAGGGCACACACACACACACACACACACACACACACACACACACACACACACACACACACACACACACACCGGACAATTTCCCCAGAGATGCCAATCAACCCACCATGCATGTCTTTGGACCGGGGGAGGAAACCGGAGTACCCGGAGGAAACCCTCGAGGCACGGGGAGAACATGCAAACTCCACACACACAAGGCGGAGGCGGGAATCGAACCCCCCAATCCTGGAGGTGTGAGACGAATGTGCTAACCACTAAGCCACCGTGGCCCCCTTTTGAATGAATGAATCAATAAAATATATTAATAAATAAAGCACTGTTGTGTGTGTGTGTGTGTGTGTGTGTGTGTGTGTGTGTGTGTGAGAGAGAGAGAGAGAAAGAGAGAGAGAGAGAGAGAGTGTGTGTGTGTGTGTGTGTGTGTGTGTGTGTGTGTGTGTGTGTGTGTGTGTATATTTGCTTATTTGCTTTTTCTCCGTTTGATGGCCACCAAAATATAAGTTCATATTCACTTACATATATTCATCCACTTAAGTAAATATATTTATTAATTGATTCCTTAACTTAATGTTTCGATCTCCTACAAAACACTTAAATATAACTTTTCCTCCCAAA
Organism: Tachysurus fulvidraco; assembly: GCF_022655615.1. Classification (NCBI taxonomy): domain Eukaryota; kingdom Metazoa; phylum Chordata; class Actinopteri; order Siluriformes; family Bagridae; genus Tachysurus; species Tachysurus fulvidraco. The sequence goes on along the minus strand of NC_062530.1, from coordinate 23,568,559 downwards.
AAAAAGTTTTTCATGTCTCATTTCCTGATGGATATTTTTGATATAGATTATTTGACATGTCTCTCTTGTTGTTAATAAGATTGAATAATGCAGCTTGTCTTGTAAAAAAAAACAAAACAAAAAAAAACAACCAAATAAACAAACAAACAAACAAAAAAATACTACAGCATTAGTTCTGTAAGAAACCACTGACACTGGAGGAAAAATGTCACTATATCAAAATAATAATAATAATAATAATAATAATCATTATTTTTTTATTTTTATTATTATTATTTTTATATGGAACAGTTACATATGGAATGTTGTTGCTATAGAAACAATAGGGAATTAAGCCAATTAATATTAAACTCTGATAGATAGATAGATAGATAGATAGATAGATAGATAGATAGATAGATAGATAGATAGATAGATAGATAGATAGATAGGTGACTATAGGTGTGAATAAATCTAGAGACACGTTTTAATTTTTCCAGTGTTTTATTCAACCTTTCCTAACTCACATAGATCAGAAAGCCACTCAGTCTCTATGAGGCAAAGTGTGTCTGGTTCGAGAGGAGGCCGGCGCACAGCGCAGACTCACTCTCTGTGTCAGTGTACACTGCAAATATACATTACATACACATATAGTGCATATGTACTCATATATTATAAATCTATCCTTCTGTCCTAGAGAACAAAACGGCTCTAAAAACAAAGTGAAAAAGGAAAACAAACATGTGCATTAAAAACCAAATGTGCTGACATTTGACGTGCTGGTAAAAAAAACTACATGAACCAGGAAAAGAAATTCTTTTGCTATGTAAGATTGTTACTTGGATTTATGTGCGATTGTCCATCACACCACTACAGCGCTATAGAGGATGTGATGTTTGTGTGTTACCAAGGAGACTCATCACATGATCATCATCATCATCATCTACTATCATAAATGAGCTGATTTACAAGAAACTGCACATGCAGTGCATTTCACATGCAACGTGCATGCTTACATAATCCTGACTTTAACAAGTGATTCGATAACAGTGACTGTAACCGGATCATTCAAGTCATTCAGATCCACATCATACACTCAAAGTAGTTTTGGTCAAACACACCAGCAGGAGTGATCATGATAAACAAGAAAGACGTTTAAATGACTAAGAAATACAGTAACTGTGACTGCCAGTTCATTTTACTGACGTTTGTGGACATAATAACTTCATCTGAGATGATCAAGGTCCATAAGAAAAAAAAAAACTATGTCTATAAAATATGAAATGGAATGCATGCACACACATACACACAGAGAGAGAGAGAGAGAGAGAGAGAGAGAGAGAGAGAGAGAGAGAGAGAGAGAGAGAGAGAGAGAGAGAGAGAGAGAGAGAATCAAGCTGCCTAAACAAACTCTGAATATGTGTAACGTTCTGGCATAAAAATCGGGACTTAAGTCACCAACTCTGAACATGGCCCACAGAAACAACTATATAAAAAATTGAGCAACTGATTTTGTCTGTAATGACTGTAACATTAGTGAGAGTTTTAAACCTGAATAAAATAAAATAAATCACTGTAAATAGGCAGCAGGTAGTCGACATGTAACACGCATTTCTAGAAATGTTTCAAACAGCATTTTGAACCAAACACAAAACAAAACAAACAAACAAAAAAAAACACAGCAAACTACAGCAGAGGAAACATTCGATCTGTTCAAATGTTCAAACCCATGAAGAAGTAGAAGAAGAAAAAAAGAAGAAAATTTAACAAATGACCAGAGCAAAGCAAGCTATTGGGAATAAAAGGAACATTCTGGAAAGTTCAGTAACTGTGCAACTTTGATTTAAAGTTGAAGTGATTTAGCAAAGCACCTGATTCAAAAGGAATTTAGTTGATAAACTAAAATTAGAACGATCCCAGCATGTGAGGTTACGAGCACACGAAAAATACTCTCCACAGTAATGTAGCTCTCTCTCAGTCAACACACTCCTCTGTCTCATGCTGTCACCAATAAATAAAGTGCTTTATCTCTTCTCACACACACACACACACACACACACACACACACACACACACACACACACACACACACACACACACACACACACACACACACACACACACACACACACACACACTCTCTCTCTCTCTCTTACACTTTTAGGCTGTGTTCCAATACTGTATTTATAAACCCATGATGATTCTGTAACATCTGCAAGACAGGAAGCAGATTTTTCTTTATCTGAAGCAAAATGGCAGCCATTTTCTTTTCTATTTGTACAGCCTGTTTTACTAGCTAATTAGCTGGTTTAGCTAGTTGTGTCATGAAGGCCTGCAGGACTTCAAATTCTTTATTTAACACAGCAATACAACTCAAATTACAAACTTATTCCCAAAAGGGAGAATACAAATCTCTAAAGGGTTTGTTGCCCTCTAGGACTTTAGTTTGTCACCCCTGAGCTAGCATGCTAACTAGCGAGGCATTTAACTAGCTAGGCAAGTGTCCAGAGCCAGAAAAGTAATCCAAATTCTTTTCTACTAAATAAATAACCTGATAAATTTGAAGCACAGCATCAAATTCATTACACTAGTTAAAATATAAATACAGTAAAGTTAGATAAAGTAAGAAACAATGGGAAAACCGTAGCTAAGGCAAACTAACAACTAACTGTTGAGACTAACTCTGACGAGACAAACTACATATTTTAAAGCTAAAAAAGTCACAAATGCAATAAAAGAGAAAGACGGTGATGTTTTAAGCATTAATTTGGTCATATAGAAAAGTCAAAGTTTTTGCTTAAAAAAAAATCTTAAGTTAATTACACACTTAAAAACTAAAAAACATACAGTACTAAAATAATTGTACTTTTTATTTCCAAACTCTGCTCCTGTTATGTACAGGCGGAGAAGTCGGCTGTGTACAAATCCCACTTTTGAAGAAGATTTATTCCTTTAGTCTGTGATGTGACTCCGGCTCGGTTTCTCAGCCGTCATCTAACAACCTTTTCTTAGCCGAATATAATAAATAATGGAAAAACCCTAAAGATTGTAGACAGTATTGAAGCACAACCATAGACTTAATGACCAAGAGTAACAAAATAAAAGTCAATGGGTCTCATTATTATTATTATTATTATTATTATTATTATTATTATTATTATTATTATTATTATTATTATTATATACACCTATATAGAATTCAGTAATATATTTGGTTCAGGTTAAACCCTTCTCTGTATCCTCTGTGCAAAAAGATGTTCCTTGACCAAATATATTGACAAGAAAATTCAGGTCTTTCAGTGCTTTGAAAATTCACCTCAGGCAGTGTGTTTACGTCAGGAGAGCGGTGATCCAGACGTCTACCCTAAACAATAGGTGACTGCACTCTCTGTGTGGGGGGATGGGGGACGAGCCGATATGGCGGCTCTGGGAGTTTACTGCTCGATAACTGCTGGGCAAGAGAAAGGCAGCTTGGCTTTGTACACCAGACATGAAGAACACGACAAGTAGAGTGGAATGGTCTGAAACTTCAAACACGCTAGACACTTGTCCACTTGTACTAACACACGGAAACACGCGACACATAAGACGTCACTTATTACAGTACAGTAAGTTTCTCACACTCTCTCACACATACACACACACACACGTCACAGACGTGTGCCGGTGCAACACTGAAGTAAACGCTATTTCATTTTAGAATTTTTTTTTATCCTGTCTAGATTTAGATCCATCACATAG
>NC_062530.1:23537339-23559839 GCF_022655615.1 Tachysurus fulvidraco | reverse complement strand
TTAACAAAATGTTTAACTGGAGGTTACCAAAGATCAGAAGGTGAAAATTAAGCTCAAAACGCTAAATTTCCCAAAAAACGCCACCTCGACATGGAAATCCTATTCGGAATGTCAGGAAGGTCTCCTTAATCCAGCGTTGACATCCCCCAAAGTGGGGGAGTGGGGGCGGGGGTCGCAAAATGATTCCTTTACTTTACTTTACTCCAAAAACTTTATTTATTTATTTATTTATTTATTTTTTAATTATTTATTTTTTTATATGTTAAAAAAGGTTGTAATGATGTGAGTATAAATGTAGGATGATTAAAATAATCTGGTAATAAAACTTTGTTTGCTCCGATTAATTACGACAGTTAAGTGACGGCGTCGATCACAATTTACAGCACAACAACACGCGCTAGCTAGACGCGCATTTGGTGTTTTGCTAAACAGCGATGGGTCTATTTTGAGATGTAAGCTTGATGAAAAATGAAACAGTGGTTATGAAGTTATAATTGTTCCAAGGTGCCAGCTGTTTGTATTCAGTCTGTAAGCATTTCACAGTTATGGGATGTCTTTGTTTTTGTCCACATTTTTAGTTAATAAAATAGCCTGGCTTAGAGATTGTGTTCCTTTTTTGTTTTAGCTCTGTCAGTCTGTAACCATATCGCAAATCCTCACAAGCTGTTGGAGGAAAACACAGAGAGGAGAAAGAAGGGGTGGTGGTGGTGGTGGTGGTCATGGGTCATCAGCAGTATAATATTGGGGGTCACAGTCTGAAACGTTTGGGAACCCCTGTATTAAATCACTCCCGTCATCATCTCTTGGAAGCTGAGCTATTGGACTAACAATAAAACCTGTGCATGATCTGAGTGTTCTGCCCACCGAGGCTCCTGAAGTTCTCCTCCAATCCGCTCCAGAAGTTCTTCTCGATGAAACCTTTGACCAGTCCCCAAGGCTGCTTCCTGTATCGCAGCTCTGTAGAAACCCTGCAGCAAACAATGAGATCACTTTAAAGCTTGATTATTACAGGTCTACAAAATAAAAGACATTTTCCAAAATATCTGTCTTACGAATGACAAAAATCTAGGAAACGAAGGAGTTAAATAAATCTGACAGACTCTGTTAGTTATTATAGAATGACATCACTGAGTTTGTCCATTTATAGTTTATCGTTTCCTGTGATCACGTACGTTAATACGTCTCCCTGTTTCCAGTTTATTTCAACAAAAAAATGGAAGCTTGTCACGGTACTGGGAAACTATTTGTAGATTCGTATTATTTTAGATTGGACCAGAAAGCAATTGGCTGAATATAATGTACCTGAGCCGACACTTGTTCTTGGCCACGCGAGTGAGTGTGTAGCGGTTGAGTGTGTAGAAATAGTCGTGATAAGGAACATCGTGAGTGACAACTTCTGCATCGATGATGTAACACTCTTTCTCCTGGCTGGCTTTGTACAGAGTCTAATTATCAGAGAGAGAGGAAGTGAGAGAGAGAGAGAGAGAGAGAGAGAGAGAGAGAGAGAGAGAGAGAGAGAGAGAGAGAGAGAGAGAGAGAAAGGGAGAGAGAGAGAGAGAGAGAGAGAAAGAGAGAGAGAAAAAAAGAGAAAGAGAGAGAGAGAGAGAGAGAAAGAGAGAGAGAGAGAGAGAGAGAGAGAGAGAGAGAGAGAGAGAGAGAGAGAGAGAGAGAGAGAGAGAGAAAGTGAGAGAGTTTACCAACACATATGGAACATATATATTTAGGAACAAATATATAGAGTGTGAAATGTCTTCTTCTGTGTGTGTGTGTGTGTGTGTGTGTGTGTGTGTGTGTGTGTGTGTGTGTGTGTGTGTGTGTTTAAAGCTGACCTGTGTCTCGCTGACATTGGCTGTTTTGGGAGCCAGTGGGTTGGAGAGTGAGATGGTGTACATGATTTCTCTCCTCTGGTTCCCTGCTTCCTCTTTCTTCCAAGGCTGGAACACTACATCTGTGTTTGTGTGTGTGTGTGTGTGTGTGTGTGTGTGTGTGTGTGTGTGTGTGTGTGTGTGTAGGAGGGCAGAAATCCAGAGCAACTTATAAATAAAAACAAAAAAGTTGTATTTCTGTATGAACACGCTGTCTACGGTGTGCAGGTAAATGAACAAACCTGTGAATCTGCGCTGCTCCATGAAGTCTGCCATGAACTGCGACTCGGTGAAGAGGAACGAGTACATTTTATCCACGCTGAATTTAAACACCTCATTAATGTACTGACGCCCGTTTAGGTCATCATGGAACGCCTGTACCTCCACTTCTGAGCACACACACACACGATATACATATGGACGAGTTGGTACTGGTGTACTGTGCATTTTAGAATGAACTACACTTCCTGTAAATATATTGCTGCTCATATACAGTATATGGTATGATATTTAACAAATTTATATGGTTTAAGTTCCCAAAATATAAACAAACTATGCATCCCTGACCAGGGCAGCAGTTCCTCAGGAGGAATCAATCCATCTTTGTTGCATCTCATAGGATCTCGGTGCCAATGTGTACCTTTAATACCCACGTTAACCTGTGAACGTTTCTGCCGAGGACTCGCCTCCTATTTGCCTATGCATTTTTATCTGTTTAGAATTTGTTGTTCGGTCAAAATAATGCGCAGACCTTCGTCGTCTGTGTCAGACGAATCGCTGAGCTCGGTCGGGATATCTTCGTTATCGTTGAAGTCGAGAGAAGGCGAAGACACGGGACCCAGCTGTCGCTCTGCAGGCTCGCAGGTCTTCTCGTCAGTCAGCAGAGGCAACGTGAGGAGCTCCGGGTCGGGCAGACAGTCCGTGTACTCCTCGGGAGCAAGCGCAAACTGCAACCAGCAGAGAGCACTATTTTACACACAGACCGCAAGGTGCTAGTATTCAGCATACAGACAGGTAGTGGAACGGTGTGTTTGTACTCACAGCCAGAGGCAGGTCTGTGCTGCTGGGCATGGATGTGATGGTGGAGTTTGTGATTGACCTCTTGTGTGACTGTGGGCTGCTGTCCTGCTTATTCTCTCCGCTGCTCTTAGATGAGTTATCATTACTGACCTCGTTCTCTTCAGCAGGGATCTCTTCAGAGTAACTAGAATGCACACACACACACACACACACACACACACACACACACACACACACACACACACACACACACACACACACACACACACACAGGGTTGAATGTCAGGAATGTCTATAAGTTTATAGTATATGAGTAACCAGTGTGTTTTATGAATCATGTGTGTTATGTGTTAGTTGTGTGTGTTTACCCCATAGTGTTAAAGTCATCATCGGGGGGAACGTAGTCTTCATCGTCACTGGTCAGCCCGAGCTCGTTACCATAGCACTGATGCACAAAGTGCCACAGTTCCTTCGGACACAGGGGCTGTAGAGAGAGCGAGAGCGAGCGAGAGAGAACGAGAGAGGGAGAAGATCCATCAGAACACATCATGCTACACAAAGCTTCACAAATGATTTGCATTTTGTTGCCTAGCACTAAATTACGATAAGCAAACATACAGTAGAGATCATTTTCAGGATAAGGACGTCTGCCGGTTAAGTTAACCGCTAGTTAAAGGCATCTTGATGCTAGAATGACTTAATTTTTAATAAGTTAATTTTTAAAAAGTTCGGAATCTCTCCTTATGAGCAGATCAGATGATGTGAGGTGGAATATTACAGTGTAAGTATGAAGCAAGTGTGAAATCCAATCATTTCATCAGTTTGAAACAGGAGAGTACAAAAAGCACAATATTAAAGAAGAAATTGTTTAATGTCATAAATTTGACGCATTTCGGGATGTGTGTATATATATATATATATATACGGTATATAGATGTATATATTCATAATGACATTCCTTTTGTACAGCTATATCTGTCATACCACTACATACTGTATCATACTTATATAAAAACCACACTATATAAACCCTTATTCAGTTACATGTACATATTACTACACCTTCTGTATAACCTCATACCCTTATTTATTACACTGCCACTTGTAAATAAGCTATCTATGCACTTCTGGTTAGATGCTAACTGCATTTCATTGGCTCTGTACATGTACCTTGCACAATGACAATAAAGTTGAATCTAATCTAATCTGATCTAATCTAATCTAATCTGATCTAATCTAATCTAATCTAATCTGTTTCCTTTACAGTGTGTTAGGGGACGCGTCAATGGCTCGTGCATGTACCTTATCCAGCAGAGCGTTCTGCCAGAGCCGGAACATCATCATGTACGTCCTGTCCCTCGCCCCGAACGATGTGAAGAAGTGCTGGAGTAGAGACAGAGAATAGAGATGGTTGTGTATATGCTAACATCAAATATGGAATAACTGAAAGATATTTGCATAAATGTAACTTTCGAATGTTATTATAAAACAACAAACGTGAGCCGCTGACCAATAGATAACTCATCTTGTCCTCTCTAACCCTGCTTCTTGCTTGTGATTATAGAGTCCTGCTGTTACCTTCTCAGAGTCTGTGCACACTTGGATGGCATTGGGAATGAGACGCGCCGTCTTTTCTTTAGTCATGGAGCAAATGTCCTTCAGACGCACCGTCAGCTACACACAGAAACACACCATGAATCCTGCTTTATTAACCGGTTACGTAACCGTAATCCCTTTTAGATCGAATAAGAAAGACTCGTACTAGTGTCTCCCAGCGGAAGATGTTGCTATAGAAACAGATCCAGTTCTCGGAGAGGTAGAGTCTTCCCTGCAGGAGGATGTCCCTCTGCAGAGCACAGGAGTAGTCTAAAAAGGGTCAAAGGTCAAATATTAATGCTTACTGTCAAAATTATAGCCAATATATTCATTTTATTAGTAATTATTTAGGTACTGTAGGTTAAATGTGTTTCTTGGAGTGTGTGTCTACAGTACGTACCCACAATGAGGCGCTCTGTATCCGGGAGCTGTTTGAAGAGCTTCCTGAAGTCTTCATTTCGCTGCTTATAGGTGGGGCTGAGAACCTGTACGAGACATGGACATGACAAGACGTGAGGACGCGCCGAACTCGTGCACTGAGCTCAACCCTGTCGCTTTGAGAGAAAGCATGTTGTCATGGTACGACAGGAAGAGAACACTTTAAAGCGTGCTTTAAAATGAAAAATAATCATCTCCGGTGTTTTCTGGCCACATCACCCCGATTAACCTGATTAACACCATTTCCCCAGGTGATATATTCATCTCATTAAACATCACCTTTCAAGCTGAAGTCGAACAAGGAGTCGGTGTCGATACGGCACACAAAGAACGGAGACAAACGTCCATAAGGGTTATCACAGGAGCTGCCCTTTGGAAATGTCATGATGACTCAGAGCTGAGATAACATCTGTCGGTGCATCAACTGGTGGAACATGTGAACAGCAAACCGCTGCGTACTGTAATCTTATCTAAACAACGCTTTTGTAAAGCCTTACGCAGAATTTTTTTTAAAATCCTTATAAATAACTAAACATTTTACCTTCGGTCTAATCAACCGTCAGTAACACTGTAACAGACAGGAATGATAAGAATGACAAGAACGTTGGTGTTTCCCTGTAATATGGAATGCAAAACTCACTAATAAGCATTTACAGCATCTATAAGCATCTGTATTATAATTACAGCTGTATCAGCACTCAAACGATATAACACTCAAACAATATAACCTTGGGAGGACACAAAAGTAAGGCATTTCCAGATGCTTGAGATTCTTCTGCTGGGTTTTTGCACAATAAGACAGTGAGAAACTAACAAGGCTGGTAAAACATGACCGCAAATGTACCTCTTACACAAAGGTCCTCCTGTATTTGAAAGGCTAAGCTGTACAGCTTTGAAGCTAAATTTAGAAACAGATTAGCCTGAAAAATTCATGTGTCACATAAATATTTCTTGACTCATTCTACTGTCGTAAGACTTGGATTAAAACTAGACAATTAGATTTGTTGGCTTTGACAAAAGTATTCGCAAAGGCTGGTGCTTTTTGAAGGCGAATGGTCATAAGGGTTAGTGTTAATTTTGGAGGCAAGTGGACAGAAAGCTAGGGTGCCAAAACATTTAGAGGTAATTGGAGACGAGCATGTGATGCCATCTGAATACTCTTGAGGAAGTTTCCCACATTGGAGTCTTTTGATATGTCACATTTCCATGTTGTGCTAATTTTTTATTCACGTGATGTCACGTGACCAGAATACCTGTGAGGAAGTTCTCCTCACTGTTCTGAGTGTTTTGATATGTCACATGTCCATGTTGGAAAAGGTTATTTGATTTTGCATATTTTGGGGGCGGGGCTGCGGGACAACCGAAAGGCCAGTCGGTACACCAATTTAAACCTTTGTTCAGAGTATCACCCTAAAGGAGCTGGCCGAGTTTGGTGTAGATAGTTCGAAAGCTGGCCGAGTTATAAACCTAAAGACATTTTATAATGGGAGTCTATGTGAAAGGCCATTTTGAGACCCGGTACCGGAAGTACCGAAACTCGGATCGCTTAGAAAAGTAATAACAACAAACTTCAGACCGGGGTCTATAACATATCCAAATTTGGTACATGTGGCTCGAAAGCTCTAGGAGGAGTAGCAATTAATATAAAGTTATCTAAAAAAAAATACCTCCAGTAGCATAACAGAATGTTAACACAATAAGTTGGTATCTCAGGAGAGACGTAAACGTTAAATACTTGCTAGATACATATTCGATGTGACCTTCTTCTCTACGTGACTAGTGCTTGATGGTGTAATTTTCACTACAAAACATCAACTAAATCGTCCACAGCACCTCCATCTAAAGTTCTCGTGCTACACAGACCACACCAAGAATAAAACCACCACTGTCCATTCCATCACCCAAACCGGTTCAATTACATCTACACAATAGTAGTAGTGGTTGTAGAGGGATGTGGTTGTCTAGTGGGTAAGGTGTGAGTTCAAATCCCAAATCACCAAGCTGCCACTGGTGGACACCCGAGCAAGCAATTAATCTTTCAACCGATATGATAACCGATCGCTCAGGTGTAAAAATGAGATAAAAATGTAAGTCGCTTTGGACAAGGGCGTCTGCCAAATGCCATAAATGTAAATGTAATGACCCTTCTGTAGTTAATCATCTGTAGAAATCCCTCTCCACCTTTTACACCTTTAAGTCCAAACAATTTGGCAACTCACAGCTGGGATGTCCTCGTCTTCCTGGTCCTCCACCTCTGACTGGGTTTCCGTGGAACTCCGTGGAAGGCTGTAAGGCACCGCTGAGCCCTGCAGCAGCAGCAACCTGCCAAGAGTCTCCTCCAGCTCCAGCAAGATTTCCCAGTCCATCTGAGAACCTTCCATTATAAAATCTAACACCTTCAAGCACCACTGGCACTCACCAGTCTCACAACGGCAGGTCGAGATATGTTTCAGGATGCCATGGGCGTATAATTCCGGGTTCAAAATGCTAGCCAGCCTTCTGATTATTCCAAGTCCCAGATAGAGTGTGGAGTTTTTAGAGAAGAGATGATCTCCACCTGATCGTACAGTCTGCTCTGGAAGAGTCTGTGCTAACTAGTGCCACATGATTCCAGTGTTTGTCACACACCCAAGCATAATCGGTGGCCAATGACCTATAGTAACCCCAGCAGACAGATCAGTTATTATGCTTGTTTGTTCTTCTTCTCGCTGGGGGAGTGTGTGAGTGCCTTAAAGCACCAAGTCTCATTCATCTCTTCCTTGACTTGGCAGAAACATTTATAGTTTGTTTTTCAAGTCTGGTCTGTTTACTTTTTGTCCCCCGTCTCGAGTTACAAAGAGTAATCTTCTGCTCAAACTTCAGATTGGATGAATGCTCAGCACTCACATGGTCTTTAACAGCACCAGTACTGATACTGCTGGTTCTCCAAGAAGGAAACACGTTCTACCGCATTCAGCTGCTGTGAATTCCTCAGAAATGCTCAGGATACGTTTCAGCTTCTGATCTCTTCTCTCTCTTCTTGATTTCTCCAGCTGCTTCTCAAACACCAGTTTCAAATTCTATATCCACAGGTTCTCTGATCCTAAGCTGAAGATAACCGATCACAGTGAGTCATGTGACCTCTGCGATTCCCAGCCTAGATGAGTTTTACTATGCAAAGCAAAACCCGACAGGAGAAATTCAAATATTTTCGTCGCTATCTCTCATTGCGATGAAACGCACATTGAGCGAGAAGTCTTTTCTGGCGATGTTAAAATTTCTGTGACTGTCATTCCGTCGAGTCGATCGAGTGTCTTTTCAGATAAAACACAGCTAATACAAAAATAAACTCATACGAAGTGAATATGAACAGTTCGTCTGCAAGTTTCTTCTTTAGGGTGATGTTCTATGTGGGAGTATCTGAGTATCTTTTGTGTTGTACCGGGAGACAATTGTGTAAAGTTGGTTACTCATTAACTCTAAGGACAAACAAAAAGAGCTCTCCGAGGCTGGTACCAGGAGCAGCCATCGTGACACTACAATAAAGACATCTATCTGACTCACATACACATCAGTGTACACACATTACATAGGTCTGTCTGTCTGTCTGTCTGTCTGTCTGTCTGTCTGTCTGTCTATCTCTACAGTACATACACACCAATATATTATCCGGACTATGAATGTACTCGATACATGGATACATAATACACACTCCTCTACCAGGTGAATATGATACACACTCCTCTACCAGGTGAATATGATACACACTCCTCTACCAGGTGAATATGATACACACTCCTCTACCAGGTGAATATGATACACACTCCTCTACCAGGTGAATATGATACACACTCCTCTACCAGGTGAATATGATACACACTCCTCTACCAGGTGAATATGATACACACTCCTCTACCAGGTGAATATGATACACACTCCTCTACCAGGTGAATATGGGCTCAGAACTCATTTGTGGACGGTTGAGCTGTAATCACAGAAACACTCAGTGCCATGGGAGATCATCATGGCCCATAACCACACACCCACACACCCACCCACACACACACACACACACACACACACACACACACACACACACACACACACACACACCCACACACAGTCTTATCTAACATCATTTACTGCATCAAGTAACATCTTAAAAGTAGCATTAGCGTAGCATACCTAACGCTAACAGCGAGGTAACACTGTATGAATGTTACATTCTGCTAACTCATAAATTTGTAAATTCTTCTCAACTCCTACTTGAGAAATACTACAACTTTATACTCATCAAACATACAGACACATCGTGTCTATAAAATTGTGGCATATGCACAACACTCATCTGATAGATGGCTAGCGTGACGCTAACATAAGCCGCACATGGAACGCCACCTAATGTTTACTCAATCTATTACTAAGAATTAAGGTAAATGAACAAAAGATTAATGATTTAATCACAAGGTGTTTCATAATGCTGATTATTTACTGCAATTTGGACATTTATAGATATCGTTTGGAATTACTTTATCTTTAGAACGTGTTATTAAGACTCAGTGTTGAACTTCGCCACCGCAGTGTCTTGATGTTTATCATGGTGTTTATTGTGAACTGAATTTTAAATGGTTAATGTGTGTTTTGTACATGTTAATGTGCACTAACTGATATGAATCTGTTAATGGATATTAAAGTTAAAGTTAAATGTTACCAGGAAAAGGAGGAGAGTGATAGATGAATACAGGATTACAGGAAATAAAGGCATAACATGTAAAAGTGCATGAAGACGTGCAGTGCAGCTGCTCCACCTAGTGGCATGTGGCTCAAATATTCTGAACACAGACACACGCACACGCACACACACACACAAGAATAATCACACAGACAGACACACACACAGACAGAGAATTACACACTCACACATATACGTACACACACAATCAGACAAAAACACGCACACACACACACACACACACACACACACACACACACACACACACACACACACACACACACATGCACAAGAATACACACAAACTTTCACACACAAACAACACACTCAAACACAGACACACACACACAAACGCACGTACCCACACACAGACACACTCTCACACACAAACACACACTTAAACATGCACATATACACTCTCACACACACACACACACACACACACACACACACACACACACACACACACACACACACACACACACACACACACACACACACACACAGACACACATATATATGCTCATACACACAAAAACAAATGCTCGGACTTACACACATACATGCACGCACTCACACATACACACACGCTCACAAATACGCGCACACACACACTGAGTCCATTTCCAAGGTTAATGGTTAATTATTAATTATTAAATTACACATCGTTCTGGTAAATGCATGAGTAACACACGTGTTACACACATGTGTGCAGAAAATTATGCTACCACTGTGTAATTGTTATGAGAAAGCCCGAGGTACACGCGTGCACACACACACACACACACACACACACACACACACACACACACACACACACACACACACACACACACACACACACACACACACACACTTAAAAAACAAGAAATGTTACTTACATTGTACCAGCTCTGACTTTTCTGTGAAAGAGACAGAGAAAAACAAGTTTGAGAGTGAAGCAGGTGCTATAAAACACACACACACACACACACACACACACACACACACACACACACACACACACACACACACACACACACTTTCCCCTCAGTAGTGATGTCACTAGAGGACGCCATAACATCAACTCTACATGAAAAAAAAAACAACAAAAAACTCTGTTGCACAGTGTGTTAATTTCTGCTGACAAACAGAATGGAACCAAAACACAACCAGTCTGTAAACAGACAAACTGTGTCTTAAGGAAGGAATAAACCACTTGCTGTGCAGTTATAATTACATATTACTTATAATGTTGTGGAACGTCCATGAAGCCATGAAGCTCTAAACAGCTGTTCCTCAAAGTCATTTGGTGTCAAGCTGCATAAAGGATGAACAGGCTGAGAGAGTGAGAGAAAGAAAGAGAGAGAGAGAGAGAGAGAGAGAGAGAGAGAGAGAGAGAGAGAGAGAGAGAGAGAGGGAACATTTATTTGAATATGGCTCCATCGTACAATCATCTTTCTGACTCTGAAGATCAATTACCTTCATGTCCTCTTTTAACACATCCATATATCTCCTCTTTGTCCTTCCTCTTGACCTCTTACCTGGCAGCTCCATCTCCAACATCCTTCTACCAATATAACCATCTCCCTCTTCTGTACATGTCCAAACCATCTCAATCTAGTCTCTCTTACCTTGTCCTCAAAACAGCCAACCTGAACCGTCCCTCTGATGTGCTTGTTCCTAATCCTGTCCATAATCGTCACTCCTAAAGAGAACCTCAACATCCTCATCGCTGCTACCTCCATCTCTGCCTCATGGCTTTTCCTCACTGCTACAGTCTCTAACCCATACAGCATAGACAGCATTGCTGGTCTCACTACTGGCTTCTACACCTTTCCTGTGATTCTTGCTGACACTTTTCTCCACCCACTCCAACCCACCTGCACTCCTCTTCACCTCTTTTCTACACTCCCGTCACACTGGACGGTTGACACCAAATACTTAAACTCCTGCACCTTCTTGACCTCAGCGTCATGTAACCTCACAGTTCTACTTCCCTCCCTCTCGTTCAAACACATGCATTCGAAGATGCAGTGCAGCTCCTTCTGACCATCTGTGTACTTCTCCATTAACGTTCTCAGAGCAGAAATTGCATCAGTAGTGCTCTTTCTGGGCATAAAGCCATACTGCTGTTCACAAATATCCACTTCCTTCCTTATCCCAGCTTCCACTACTCTTTCCCATAGCTTCATTGTGTGGCTCATCAACTTTATTCCTCTGTACTTGCTACAAATCTGCACATCACCCTCGTTCTTAAAGATCTGCACTAGAACACTTCTCTTCCATTCCTCAGGCATCTTCTCACTCTCTAAAATCCTGTTAAACAATCTAGATAGAAACTCCACTGCTGTCTCTCCTAGACACTTCCACACCTCCACAGGCATGTCGTATGGACCAACAGCTTTCCACACTTGATTCACCTCAGAACCTTTCTAATCTTTCCCATTTCCCGCTCTACGGTATTCACCTCTTCCTCCCGTCTTTCCCTCTCGTTTTCCTCGTTCATCAGCTCCTCAAATTATTCCTTCCATCTTCACTGCACACTCTCCTCATGTGTGCACCTTTCCATCTCTATATTTAATCACCCTTATCTGTTGCACATCCTTCCCATCTCTACCTTTCTGTCTCGCTAATCCTGTGCACTTTCTTCAGTCCTTTTTACATCCTGCTTCTTTTCAGCTAGCCTCTTCCTCTGAAAGCTGTACTTCCTCGTTCCACCACGTTTCCTTATCTCCTTTTTCCCTTCCAGATGACAAACCTAGCAGCCTCCTATCGTTCTCCCTGATCACTTCTGTTCTAGATTCTCGGTCATCTGAAAGCTCTTCCTGACCACCCAAAGCCTGTCCCAGCTTCTGTCTTAATTCCTCACACCATTCTTCCTTTTTGAACTTCCACCACTTGTTCTTCTTTTCTATCTTTCCTCTCCTCTTCTTCCTGACCACCAGACACATCTTACACATCACCATCTGCTGCTGTCTTGCTACACTCTCTCCTACAACCACTTAGCAGTCACTAATCTTTCTCAGATTGCGTCATCTACCTAGAATGTATTCTACCTGTCTATGATATTCTATGTTCCTCTCTCTTCTAAAAATAAGTGTTAACTACAGCCATTTCCATCCACTGTCCTTAACACCGAACCTGCCCCTCACCTCCTCATCACCTCTGTTTCCCTCACCAACATGCCCATCACCTCATGTAACACACTCTAGAATCTTTCCTTCTTTTCTAACTCACAGCCTACTCTTAAGTAAGAGGCTACTCTTAGCGCCATTGATAATGTACCTTAAGTTTACTAATGTTTAATACACCTTTACTTTACCGCAATATGATCAATTATCAGCACACATGATAGTAGGTAGCTATATGCTAAGGCTAACTTTTTTCTGTGTTAATGATAAAATAATGTTCTGTACTTTCTCGATCACAACCTCCGTTTATACAGATTACACGGAGCCGCACGTAGGCGTTTTATTCGCCGCGTTTGGATGCCAATGTAGGTTAACAAAGCCATGAGCATTAACAGTAAAGCAACATCCGCTGCTGCCCTAACGTTGCTGTGTAACGTGACACTATACAGTGACGTCAGACTCGGCGCTGTGACGGCTCTCTAACTGATGGAAAGGCAAACCGGTTCTTAGAAGGTTCGCCAGTGGAACCAACACCAGCGCTAGTTTTGAACCAGCACTCGGTTCTTTTTGGTGGAAAAGGGGTACCACTCATCCTTCAGGATCACTCCTACCCCATTTCTCTTCCTATAATAAAACAGTTTGTATCTCCCTCCAATACGACCTATTTTGCTCCCCTTCCAGCTGGTCTCCTGCCCTCACAGTATATCTACCTCTTCCTTCTCTCCATCATGTCTGCTATCTCTCTACCTTTCCCTGCCATTGTATGAGATGTGCTAACATCTGTATGTACACGGTATATATAGTTTCTACACTGTGTCAGAGATGTAATCTCTATTATGATCGGTCACAAAAATAATCCCTACACGATCTGATGTGTATCATCTTATTAACTCACTATCATTATTAAATATTGTATACAGTGCATTTCTTCTCCTCTTCACCTTTCAGACATTTTCTCCTCTGATGAAGAAACTCTTAATCCTCTTAAAAGTCCTCCTCACTACTACTAACACTGTTTAACCTTAAGAGCTCTTTTAAGGGTTAAGATGCTTTATATAAAAGAAAACTTTTATCTGTACTAGGATCTTCTCTCTAATCCTAAGAGAAAACACCCACATTTATAAGAATTTTATTAGAATTAGATCACTAGGAGAAACACTATACACTGAGAATTTGCATAAACACAGGCCATGGAGCCAAGCGGAATCTCTCACTGTGTAATGGTTTGGATCCTAAAGTGATGGAAGTGTGGGCTGGTTTCCTCTGGCACTGTGTCAGTGGAAACAAGGGGGGGAGGGGAGAGAGAGAGAGAGAGAGAGAGAGAGAGAGAGAGAGAGAGAGAGAGAGAGAGAGAGAGAGAGAGAGAGAGAGAGAGAGAGAGAGAGAGAGAGACTGGGTGAATGAGAGATCAGAGAGAGAGACTTTGTGAATGAGTGATTAGAGAGAGAGAGAGAGAGAGAGAGAGAGAGAGAGAGAGAGAGAGAGAGAGAGAGAGAGAGACTGGGTGAATGAGTGATCAAACCTGCTGATTGATGCAGAGATGTTGTGAGTGTGTATATGTCTATGAGAGACACACAGAGACACACTGAGGGAGAGACGGCAACTGGGAAGCAAATGATACTGGAGTTAAGGAAGGGTCCTATAGAGCTGGACAGTGATTTTCTCTACATAAAATAGGTTTGAGTTTAATCACTACTTCTAAGCAAAAAAAAGCCAGGACACAAGACTGTGTACTTATCGGCTGCATCCCAAATCGCATCCTCGTGCACTTTTCTGCATTATTTAGCAATGGTAAACCGTGTGTGTTCTCACTGAAAATACCAACAAGAAGTGCCTTCATGCTCTTAGTAAACTAAAATAAAAAAAAAAGGGTTGAATGTTGGATGTAGATGAAGTGGGCGGGGCTACCAGAAGCTGACACCGGTTACGGAAAACAATTCAAGAAGAGCGACGACACTCCGTTGGTCAAGTCGTCTTAGTCTTTTGAATTAGCTCGCGTCATGTGTTTTATTTGTTTAAAAAAATAGTTTAGAATTCGAGACTATTCTACACTTGATGGGGGAGTAAGTGTCAGTGCACAGTGTGGAATACATCATTTGGGATGCAACTGTTGTCTTTTTTCTGTCTTGTGACAGACGCGACAGTTGTTTCCTTATTACCCTAGACATTATAGATTCAGTACTGACCACACATGAATACATTATTCACAATGAACAGAACGTTTTCTAAACAGATACAAATATAGATACGAGTAGGAGGCAGGTTCCTATTTTTTTTCCCATTTTTAAAGCTTGCCAGAAAGATTCACAAGACATCTGGTCGACTATGGTGTGTATCAGGACTAGGATCCTGCAGGAGGCGACGATAAGGCTGTGTTTACCCAGGAACAAAATCTAACCTAAACGCAGGGATAACAAAATGGGGGAAACTGGAAACACTAGGAATAAACTAGGCAGGAAAAGATGAAACAGGGAAATAAAACAAGAACATAAAACATAGGACAGAAACAAGAGACACCGACGACGTCAAGGACAACGAAGCACAAAAGGTATTTACAGGAACAGGTGTGAAGAGGCGGGAAGGGACTAACACACACGAGCACAAAACATCAACAAAGACATGGCACAGAAAATAACCAAACACCGCCAGCATGCCCCCTAGTGTTCGGGCAGGAGATTGTAAAAGCCAACACTGATGAAGGCATGCAGTAAGATATGAACCTCGCAAAAAAAAATAACGTCCGTGTTTATTAACATGTACCTGATGTATTTTATTCATCCTTAGTAAATGCCTGGTCAAGTTTGAGGTAGTTTCAATTAGTCAGCTATGGAAAACTAACTAAAACCATTACATAATAAACTGTACATCTATAACTCGAGTGATGTAGCTGAGGTTTGGGAAATGTCAGAGTTTTCAATGTTTTCTGGGAGCAACACAGTTCAGGTCATGTAGACTTCATGTTTTAACCAAAAACAACATAAAAAGGATATCCGAAGAGTTAAATAGACACGTTTTCTTCTTCCGCAACGTTCTAGCTCGGCGTATTCACTCAGTCCGTATTTTTTTTTTTTTAAAATCTCCGCTCAGACTGTTATTCACAGTCATTTATTTCATTTAAAATCTCTTCTGTCTAAGCTGCTGCTATTCTTATATATGGTCACGTTACAAAATAGGCCCTTTATTATTCACTCAATGGCCAAATTTATCCAGACTACTTATTGTGAATTACACTTGGGGTATTTAATTGTAAAAGTATATTGTTATTGTCTGTAGTAATATGTCTTTTTATTGTCTGTGATTATATGTCTGTTTTTCTCACACCAATCAGGAGTAGCGCTCCTAATTTATAAATAAATGACAATAAAGGCATTCAATTCAATTCAATTCAATTCAATTCGAAACACTCGAATTTCCTCCCTGTTTAGCTCTACTGTAAGGCAGCGGCATGGCAGAGTATGGAAATGATTTGAAATGACTGAAAAAGCAATGCTTACTTTGATCAGGTTTAGTCTGTCATACTGCAGAGGTGAAGTGAAGACAGAATGAAGTCAACAGACAGAACAGAAAAGAGATGGAGCGACTGTTAAAAAGCAGTGACAGTGACAGGCAGGTTTACGGACACATAATGTGCGCATCATTTAAATAGAGACAGAGAACAAACAGACAGAAAGAAATAAGAATAAGAATGAAAGAGAGGTATGAAGCGAACGTGTGAGTGAGCGGCGTGTTAGTCGCGGTAGGGATCTGGAAGGCTGGAGCGGGAGATAGGTGGGTGGGCGGAGAGCTGTGTGTTGACGTGATGGTGGAAGTCCGCTGGAGCGAACCGCACTGCGCTTCAATGCGCTTCAGAAGCATCTGTGTTGTACTGAACGCTGAGAAAAACACTACACTGAGGAAAAGCCCACTCACTACTGAACACAGTAATAACCTACGTTTAATTCTTCAATTTGGTGAGAAAGGGTTGATTAACTTCCTGTAACAGAGGCTCAGCTGCGTGTAATTCGACTCTGATGTTTATATTAAACATCCCAGTGCTAAATATGACTCGTTTCTATAGCAACAGCATACATAGGGACTCACGGTATATGGCTGAACGCCCCGCATACGAACGGATTAGGAAGCGTGCTGTTTAACAAGGAAAGTTTAAATTCGTTCATTTTTATTGATTATATTTTATTCAGGAAAGAATATTTTGTTCTTCGTGGACTCAAAAAGAATTTGTGTACTTTTTTGTTCCCAATAAACTAAGTATATATATGGATAAAAAGTTAAGTAAATAAAAATTATCTTCAGGGTAGAATTCATCATACGAACACAGTAATTCTCACACACACACACACACACACACACACACACACACACACACACACACACACACACACACACACACACACACACACACACACACACACACACAGAAACAAAACACAGCACACATTCACATTGACATACAGTAAGTGTGTGTGTGTGTGTGCATGTGTGTGTGTGAGAGTGTGTGTGTGTGTGTGTGTGTGTGTGTGTGTGTGTGTGTGTGTGTGTGTGTGTGTGTGTGTGTGTGTGTGGTGTAACGCAATAAATTTAACTAGCAGCCATTTGTATGCATCCACACAAGCGTAAAATGAAGGACACACAAACAAACAATGGAAAAGAGAAATGCTTACTTTGGACAGTCGCTTGTGAGACTAGCATGCAGCGAGGAGGAGAAGAAAGAATTCAGAAAAAAATGCAACAGAAAAACAGAATGACAACAAGACAAAAGTGCAAGAGAAAGCAAAAGAGTCACTTTTATATCACAGAGATTTGTCTGTCAAAACCTGACACTGAATGAGGAGGCAAACGGAAAAAAAAAGAAAAGGAAAGGAAAAAAGAACTAAAGCTTAAAAGAAAGTTAAGCATGGAAGATGACAGGATCAGTTTTTGGCACTTAACATACATCATTCCACCCCAGTCTCCCTTTACCCAGTTCTCCATCTATCCATCCATCGATTTATCCATCCATCCATACAACCATCCCTTGCATCTAGGCAGACATTCATCTAAAGTGCATCCAGAAAATATTCACAACGCTTGTAATGTTATAGCCTTATTCCAACATGAATTAAATTCAATATTATCTGTAAGATTCTACAAACAATATCATATAACGTCAATGTGAAAGAAATTTGTTTGAAATCTTTGCACATTCATTACAAATAAAAAAACAATTAATCACATGTACATAATTGTTCACAGCCTTTGCCATGACGCTCAAAACTGAGCTCGGGTGCAATCTGTTTAGGGCGCAAAGGGGCATGAATTGAACCAATCTAGATGAATAAATACTCCTCAAACGGAATGCGTGCTAAAACAAATATACTATATACAATAATCCAGTCAAAAGTTAATTAATTTTTTTTATGTTTTTGAAAGAAGCATCTTATGCTCATTTATTGTGAAATATTATTACATTTAATATTTGAACTTATATTAAGCAAATGATCCTGAACGTTTTTTTTTAACAGGTTCTAAAGATTATGAATAGTCTTTTTAGACAGTTTGTTTTTTCATCTCGGCTAAACGTCTGCTCAGTCGGTGTATTTGTATTTAAAATGGTATAATTTTGTTGCACGATAGCTTACACGAAGCACTAGGAAGTTTTGAATATAACTTTATGTAATACGTAAATACTCACTAAGATGGGCAGAATTGAAGAAATGATGTGTGTTATGTTATGGAGGAATGTACGGTGCATTAGAGCAGTGATCCCCAAACCCCAGGGCCGTGGACCGGTACCGGTCCGTGGACCAAATGTTGCCGGGCTGCCCAAGGAACATAAAATTTTTTCCATTTTATTTACTGTGGTGCATTTCTCTCGGGTTTGTGCGACTTTCCATGGACGAGAGTTTAACCGGGAGCTGAGAGACGTCACCTAAAGCCGCACCAATACCGCGCATGTGCAAAATATCGGGCCGGGTTTAGGTGACGTCTGGAGCTGAGCGGCTGCAAGCGGCAGTGGTGTTGTAGCTTTGGTGGAGAGAAGGTGTGTATCGCTCTTCTCTCTGTTCACCGGTACTTTGTCATGTTTAACAGTGCTTGGTGTACGTGTATATCGTGTTTGCTCAAATTTAACGAAACAGACGTCGTTAGAAAGTTTCCTTGGTAAAGTGCTGAGATTGCCACCACAGCACTTAAATCCCTATTGCCATTTCCGACATGCTATCTGTGTGAAGCGGGGTTTTCTGCAGTGATGGCAACCAAAACAAAACAACGGAATAAACTGGACATAAGCAACACACTTCGGGTGTCATTGTTTCCTATTACCCCAGATGGAACCGTCTCGTTGCAAAGAAACAAGTTCAGGGTTCTCATTGATTTAGCGTTGTAGTGAGTTAATATGATAAATCACTTTATATTTATTTTTTGTGTAACTGTATTTTATTTGAACACATGTTTAAATACATTTAAACTAAAATTATTAAATCAAAACAATCTAAAATATAAACAATCAACCCCGCCCCCGCAACGCCCCCGCCCCGCAGCGGGCCGTGGTAAAATTATCAAACATTGACCGGTCCGCGGCGATAAAAACGTTGGGGAACACTGCATTAGAGGTTATGGCCTCACAAGCCGTGCAGTAGGCGAAGTGCAGTGTGCAGGAGAGGGATTGATGATGAATGTGCAGGAGACAAATTCAACTGAAATTGTAGTAATGCTGGTTGTTTTAACCAAGATTTATCCTGCAAGATTGTATCTTTCAACTACATTTGAGTTCCCTGTTATAAGCTAACCTGCAATTTTGTAAATTACCAGTTAATCCCATTAATTCCCATTTATTCCTGGTAATTCCGTTAAGTTTCCAGCGGTAAAAATTCCAGGAATTTTCCAACCCTAATCCTGTTTCCACAGATCATCCCTGAGATGTTTCTACAACTTGACTGGAGTTACATGTGGTAAAGTCAGTTGATTGGACATTATTTGGAATACTTTCTGGATGCACTGTATTTAGTTGTATAACCCTCTATTTATTATCCGTTTACCTGCTCATCTGTTTAGCCATTCTTTTATTCGTCTATCCAGCTCACTATCTATCTGTTAATCCATTCATCCATTTACCAATCCATCTATTTAACCAGTCAACCATTCATGCTCTTCTCTGTATGTTTATTTATTTATTAACCAACCTGTTAATCCAGTTATTCTTCAAAACATCCATCCATCCATCCATCCATCCATCCATCAATTCATGCATCCATTTATTTACCCAGTCTTTCATCCATTCATGCTCTTCTCTGTCTGTTTATATATCAATTCATCCACCTGTTATTCAAATTAGTCTTTAACCCATCTATCTATCCATCCATCCATCTATCCATTTATTTAGCCACTTTTCCATCCAGCCAGTCATCTCTCCTTCCATACATTTATCCAGCTGTACATTCATTGTGCATCTATTCATCCACCCACCCACCCACCCATCCATCCATCCATTGTCTATTCATGCTCTTCCCTGTCTGACTATTTATCCATCCACCTTTCCGTTATTCCAATTAGTTATCTTTAAATCATTTATCCATCGATCCTTTCATCCATCCATCCATCTAAATATCCAATCAGCCCCCAATCCTTTCGTCCATCTATCTGTTTTGACTTTAGATTCCTTCAGTCATATTGATCATTTGGTATTATGCTAACATTATTTTCTGCTGGAGGTCCAGAATGTAACTGGGTCAGTGGGTGAGATTTTATTTAACTTTGATTACAAGTGTCCACTTGAGCTGTTTGCTTTTCCTGGTAGTCCCATGCAATCAGTACTGGCCCTGCCCTCTGCTTGCGTATGACAGGGTTCACATGGCCAAACGTTCAGCGCTGATGTCATTTCAGTTCAGCTGGACAAAGCTGACCAATGTGAGTAAATTCAGTTCTGGACCTTACTATGGGTGTGACGATGTAATGTAATGTTGAAACCAGCATCCTGACAATTACGTATCTAAAGCAGTTGTACTGTTTCAACAACCAATAGACATACATACAGATCAATAAACAACACACAAAATTATATAATTATACAATATGTGTTACATATAAGCATATTTGTAATTTGAGCCAATTTGGTTAAAAGACATAATAAACATAGATCTATTTATATTTGTATATGGAAAAATTATATGTAACTATTATATTTATACATCGCTATTAAATTATTAAAGCATTTTAATAAGAAGGTGTCGATACTTTGTGTATATCGGCAGCTCAGCTAACAGTTCTGTAGCAACAGTGACCTAGCAACCTCCATCCATAAGCTCCAAAGTTCTTCACCTCTGCGTGTTAAAAAGCCCTGACCCTAAGTCCTCTGTTTTACATGCAGTTGTAACCAAATGGAGTCAACTGCATGTAAAACAGAGGATTTAGGGTCAGGGCTTTTTAACACGCAGAGGTGAAGAGCTTTGGAGCTTATGGATGGAGGTTTTCTGACCGGGCTGTTTACACTTTACGCTGGAGATAACGACAGAAAGCATGCTATTATTAATAAGGGTAAAAAGGGCAAGGCAAACAGGTTGAGGCACAAGGAAGGGGCAGGTGTCTGAGGTGTGTGGACATTGTGCGCCACAATAAATGGATGGATGGATGAAAAGAAAAACTGAAGGTGTTCCAATAAAAAACATGTCTGTATATATATATATATATATATATATATATATATATATATATATATATATATATATATATATATATAAACACACACACACACACACACAAATAAATATATATATATATATATATATATATATACATATATTTATACAAACACACAGAGAGAGAGCGGGAAACAGACATGTTTTTTTTATTTATTACATATTTATATTGATAGCTTCTACACTACTCTGTAAGAAAGGATCTATGTTAGCAAGAACACCTCCTCACCTTGGAGTTTTTCGAGCTGCTGCGTGTGGACTGAGCCGAGTACGCTCGGGTGACCAGTTGCTCTGGGGTAGAGGGTGACTTAGAGGTGTCAGAGTGTTCAGAGCCCTTCTCCACCATGTTCTCTCCCTCCAAACTCGGCACAGTGGGCGAGCGACAGCGCTTCCGCAACACCGGAGAGCAAGCGGGACTGCTCCGGGTGGAATTACTGGCAGTGCTGGAGAGAAAGAACAGAGAGATGGAGATGGTGGAGAGAGAGAGAGAGAGAGAGAGAGAGAGAGAGAGAAAACTATTAGCAAATTTTGCTAACTTTAACTATATACATTCACTGCACTAACGTATATGGTGTATATACAATATGTTTAAAAAGGTCAGCGGCAAAGTATTAGCAGATCTGTAAAGTTGACATGTACTGTATTTAAGCAAACATGACCATTCAAAAATGAGCATTTTTGTTCTTAACGATAATGTAGAATTATTCATTCGTTAACTTTTTCCATTTTATCTTAAGGGTGTGCAAACATTTGCATTCAACTGTACTATGTCAAGAGAAAAACACTAAATTTCTTTTTCTTCTGGGTTCCTAATTCACACTACACATGTATACACACACACACACACACACACACACACACACACACACACACACACACACACACACACACACACACACACACACACAGACACACACCATGCCTGCTTTGTAACCTTGTTGCTCATTCTAACCCTCCCAAACACAACAGATGGTAAACACCTCCTCTAGTTTCATTCAGAGCCGAACCAGCCACTCAATGCTCCTTATGTAACTGCTTACATCACAACCAGCAAATCACATGATTTCTAAACCTCTCTAGTATTT